>NW_010561376.1:0-25150 GCF_000687285.1 Phaethon lepturus | reverse complement strand
AGGGAAATTTTAATGAATTGCTACGTATGTGTAACTTGTAACCTACCTGCCAGCTTCCTCTGATAAATAGGAGTCTGAGGCTACAGAGCAGAGAGTTTCGTGTTGCCGTTCTTTGGTGCAAAACCCTGGTGGGGTCTTCTGAGGTTTTTAGACCTAAAACTATTATTTTCTCGGCGAGGTTCGGGGCTGTGTGCCAGTTTGTTGTGCGTCTGTGCAGCATTGTGTCTACGGGTGCCTGGCAATTTGCCGCTGCTGAGTAGGTGCCTGCATCTCTTTCAGCGCACATAAACAATGCAGAAGAAGGAATATTAGGTTGGATGCCTTCTATTTTCAGCCGTGCACAAACGGTGTCAGGGTTCAAGAGAATATCCTCTGCAAGAATCTACCCTTTCATCAGAGCCCGAGGTGTGGACTTCAAGTCACAGATGATGCATTTCAGTCAGCCTGGCACACAGTGCTTTAATCTGTAGAAGGGATCTTCGGGCTTTTATCCCGTGGCATTGATCAGGACTGCTGCTAGTAGGAGGAGGAATCAATTCTCTTTAGGCAGCTCAAATCTAGCACCAGACTATAGAGTTGCATTTTAATGTCGACTTGTTTCCCACCTTAAAAAGATAAGGGCTCCTTCTGGACATGCTATTAGGTCTCTACCGTGAAGATTTCTGTTATAATTTCAACATTTATCCACCTATCTCATGAATAAAAGGTTTCTCTTTTTAATTCCAGGCATCCCTGATGTGAAAGCCCCTAGTACAACCAAATTCATTGCTGAGAGCACACAAATCGGCTACTGAATTCAGTTTTATTGATTTCTTTGGCTTACTGAAGAGAGGGATCAACACCCAGCTTCATTAACAACACTGAGCCAGCACTTGCCTCCTCTGTTGTTCTGTTTGACTTTCACTAGCTGACACCTCTTGTCTTTAGTTTGAATTTCTGATCTCATACGATTGAAAAGCCCATGAATGACACTGAGACTGACTTCTTCTCATTGCCTTGCAGAGCAAATCTGCAGCGCTTCATCGTAGCAGCATGGCCTTTTCCCTGAGATTTGTAACTGTGATTTGACTGCGTGATGTTTCTTATGCTGACGTAGTTCAAATAATTAGTTTTTCCAGTAGCTGCATGTCATTCATGTAACAGGGAGCAAATCTTCTTCCCTCTGTATTTTGTGTTTAATTGTGACTGCCAGAGGACTTACCATCATCTTGGGTTATGGGTGCGTGGAGTTTGAGCCGCTGAGTTATGGTTGTTGCTCCAGATTACGGTTCAGTGAACGTCTATAGGCTAAACTCCATCTCCCTGTCTGTTTTTGGGCTTTAGATGGACTACAACATTATTGCTTTTTTCCAGACCTTTGGAGTCTGCCAAGTTAAGCTTGAAAAAATGGAGGTAACAAATAATATCAACTCATTCTCATATTTGCAGTTGAGCCGTAAGTACCTCCAGAAGAATTGGGAGTATTTTTGGCAGCTGTGTTGCTGGTAGTACCTAAAACCTAGAAGGAAGGGTGCATAGGAAGATGAAAAATAACAGAGGAATGGAGGAAAGGGAAGTATAGTTATCTTTAAGATAAAATGAGAGTGCAGTTTGATTTTTATTCTTTCTGAGTTACTTAGTGCTTGATCATACAGATGTTTTGAAAACATCTGAAGTGAAAGACGACCTCTTTTGGAGGTTGTGGTTGTTGATGTTTGGAGGATTGTGTGAAAACTCCAATCAGTTCAAAATTACATTTTTGTAATGGATTAAAATCAGGCTTCCGTATAGTGACATTGGTTGAAATCCAACATGTCTCCGAGGTAACTGTCCAGGCCACGGAGATGAGCACATTCATCAGCTGAAACCAGCAATTCTGACGGACCTTTGATTTAGTTTTAGACATCCTTAGCTTATTCTATACTGCTAAAAAATAAATCAGCTATGCCTTGCTTGCCTTGGGGCATTTGTTTCTTGTAGCTTTAGCATTGCCAGTCATTGTGGAGATTGTTATTTTATTTTACATTGCGAGTAACAAGAAGTTTGATTTGTTGCAGAGCTCCGTCTGACTGTTGGTTATAGTGAGGAAAGAATTAGACTGCAGCGAAGCATGGCGTGGCAGACAGCACACCTGAACGTTTCCAGTGTGCAGCATAGTTCCGTGACAACAGGAATTTTGCAGTGTTTAACAGCCACTGTTTTGCCACTCTTTTTCACAGACTGGATGTCTTCTCCGCAGCCTCTTCAGGAATTAATTTAATCATAGTTTTTCAGTCACAGGTGAAACTATATGGTCTGAAATTTTTGACAAATCTATATCCTGAAAGCTATCCTCTTGCCACGTGGAGAAAAGTAAGAGCATGTAGGTAATGTTCTTTATCAGCTAATTTCCACATCTCATAGGTGATACAGTTTGGTAATACATTTTATTAGCTATTCTTGTTCCTTGAGCAGAGTTTCAAATTATTTTTATTAGCATGCTAGAAGAGTTGTATTCACTCGTATAATTTATATGTATCTGCAGTATTAATTTGACTTTAAAAAAAGAAACCCCCAAAAAACAGAGTTTTGCAAACCTTATGCAATATTGGCCACATATTTAATTGATGTAAATCACTATAGTATTTTTAAGTGGATTTTTACATAAGTTTTATGCTCTAGAAAGCTAGCTCTTGCTGTGGATACGTAATCTCAAAATGAATGTGCATATCTCCTATAAACTATTAAGATTAAAACTGTGTCTTCAGCTTGCTCATACTTTTTAATCTATTCCCTGTACTCTGCATCTTTTTTGATATACAGCTTGTCAGTGTATTGTGCAGACATGACACGTATAACGAGTCATATTGCATTTTTACATTTACATAAGCGTGTATTGTTCCAGGTTTACACCTTATCTTTCATCCAAACCAAGCTTGTCAAGAAATAGAGCCCATCTGCTACCACAAACACAAAGTATTTTAAGCTCTGAGCTGCCCAAGTATTCTACAACCATACCAGAAAAAAGTAAGATAGTATCTATTTGCACTGGAAAGTTTAGTGAAATTTTATTCCTGTATAGCTTTGAGGGCTAAAGACTATCGAGGGCCGTCAAAGCCTCTAACCAGTGAGCTGTAAAGATACCGTGTTCATAAATTGCTCTTGTAAGAAATGTTGTCCTTTCCTTTATTATTTCAAGCCTTTTTGTGATCCACATTCTAGCAAAACATTTACACTTTTTATATGTACTGGTCTCTGCAGATACTCCATATCATAGGTATATATATCATTAATAAAAAAAAAAAATCATATTGAGTCTTCCTTCAAGTTATCTGACCTCTGTGCATACTTTGTGTTACTCTGTGTTACATAATGTGTAGTGTTTGCTGCAGCTGAATTATTTGGTAGTACATAAATTAAATGGTAGAGCTTAAATTGGAAAAATTGACTAATACTATATATATTTTTTGATGTTACATATGGCAATAGTGTTCTGGCTGATGCTTCGGGGGCCGTAGTGTGCACAGTTGGACATGAGGTCCCTATTTGGGGGTTCATTTTTCTTTACAGTGGCGTTCGACTGCATTTAGTGTTTGAGATAGTTTACAGTACAGCGCCCCAGAGATTGTAATGGTATAGAGGACTTCACAGATGTCTGCATTTGGGAAAGTAAGTGGAGATCGTTCTGATTCTGAGCGTATTTGGGAAATACCAGACTTCTGAGCTGGAGTTCGAGAAAGGAGGTATAGATTCCATGCCCAGAAGGGAATTCTCCTAGAAAATCAGGTTCAGAGGATATTATTTTGAAGTCTCATGAGCTCTCCTAACACAGTCCTTCCACACCTGGAATTATTTACTGTCTGGCTTGCCTGGGTATCTGTACACTGTGCTCCACTGGTTTCTCTGAACAGGGAACATAAAACCTGAAAAGGCTGGCTTAAGTGCAGCTCGTGCTGCTTAATCTTGAGGCTTCGGTTATGAGGCTATCTTTGATTCTTCATGAGAAATCGATTTCATTCAGGTGATTATTATCCTTCTCTCTCCATCTTATCTCGGATTGCGGCTGTGTTCCGCAGTATGCCCTGGAGCAGCGTTTACCGTGGAGAACTCGAGTACCATGCACTTATTTATCATTATGGATAACATAATTACCGTTTGGGGGGCTTCTGGATTTTATGTTTAAAGAAAGTTGAGTTAGCCTTAAGGTCCATTGTAACGGTGCCATAACGTAACTATGCACTGAACAAAGCAACCAGGAACTCGCTCTCTTTCCTGTAAGATAATAAAAATTTCAATTAAGCTGCCTGCTACTTAATTTTCCTCCATGCACTTTGCCATTTAACACTGCAGTGGTTTTAATTTTCTTTGGTTTTCATAAAGGCTATTTTTTTTAATTATTCAGCCATTTCAAGGAATTGTCATATCATAATTTAAAAATACATATTGTAAGCGCCATCAATGAGATTTTTTTTTTTGTTTTGTTAGTCTCAGCAGAGCTCTGCTTACTTGTACTAGTCAGGGTTGTGGTTCACAGATTTCAAGATATCCATAGGGCTAGGATCATGTACTGCTTCACTGAAAGGGAATAAATCATACAGGTGTTCCTTGGGTAGGGATAAAATAGTAATCATAAATTAAATATAATGAGAAAAATCTTTGTAAACTACTCTGATTTTGTGCAGTATGTGGCCTCTGATAACCAAACAAAAAACAGTGGGGGCCTGTGGCTGTCATTTGAAAATCATAGTGAGTGGCAGTAGTCACTTGAAACCCCGGCAGTTACATGTGCTAGCTGACAAAGGAGAAATTCAGTTTCTGAACACTCTATTAATATGAGCTAGCGTTTTGGATCCTTTTAGTGAAATATTGCTTCGCTTTCTAGTTGCCTTCTAATTAGAATTTCAGTGCTGCTTTGCTGGTAGACGGATGCAAAAATAAGTAATAATGTCATTTCTGACGGGGAGTGCATTGCTTGTAGTAGCGTGTTTCACTTTGTAAAACACTGCCAGGTAATCCCCTCTGTGATGAGAGAACATAAATATGGGTACAAAGTGACCAGAAGAGTTAATGTTCTGCAGTACCAACATGATGAGAAAGAGCACTCTGAGTCCATTGGCTAACCAGCTTTTGGCAAGTTTCTTTTGCCTTTAAAAAAAAAAAGTAACACTTTTTCTATGCATGAATAGGAATTATCTACTTATGTATAATTTATTAAAAATGTAGGCTAGAAAATTAAACATCAAAGACATAGAGTTCTTTGATTTTGAAAGACATTTAAGCTATCTATAAGCATAACTTTTTTTCATTTTAATTTTTTTAATGCCTTAACCAAGGTCACTGAGAGGCCAACAGATTAGTTCACCTTTAGCAGACATTTAGTGAAAAATAAAATTAAGGGAACCTGTTACTTCCTGAACTACTACTAAAAAGGCAGGATTGGAGACCCTGGGAACAAATCTGCTGTCCTCGATAAATAGAGGAGTTAGGTACACTTTCCCATGTAGTAGGTAAGGTAACAAGGAGCGAATAAGCTCCTCCTTGCTTAAAGTGGCCAAATCTGTGTGTGTCTACCCTTCTCTGTGCCCTCAGCTGTACTCAGTAGGGCTTTATTAGATCCAGAGCAGTTTTGTTATAACCTGGGGATGTATTTCTGGAGCGGAACTGACTCATATGTAGTATTGGTACCAACGAATATCTTGATAAGTGCACAGAACGTTGAGATGGGAGTAAGCGAATTCTCCTAAATTTTAGATCCGCGAATCTGCACCTAAGGCAAATTAAGCAGAAGAATAGTGATTCTTTGAGTAGAGTGAGGAAAGCTCAACAGTGACTGTGATGCTGCATTGTAAAAGGAGTGTGTTCTGTAATGACAAATGTGTGCTGGATTAATCTCAAAAAAAACCAACCCCCCCTATTTAGTGTTATCACTTTTTAACTGCCAGCTTATGGTAAATCTTTCTCAACTTTTTACTAGTTTCCAAGTTCTCGTGGTATAATTAGGTGTATATCTACCCAGCAGATTTGAAAATTAGGAAAAAATTAAGGCTGACTTAGAGGCTGGTTTCCTTTCTTTAGTGGTTGGAAGGAACTTGATTTTTCTGTTTGTTTGTTTTGAGGTTTTGTTTTTAAAGCATGTAGGTTACTTTGGGAAGGAACTTGATTTTTCTTTTTTTTGTTTTGTTTTGTTTTGTTTACACGTAGATTACTTTGGGAGATTGCAGAATATAAAACATTCTGTCTTCTGGTCAGTTTTGAAAAATATGGTTCTGCTTTTACTATCAGTATAATTCCAGTCGGGTGCTTTGTGTCTAACAGTTGCAGCTATTAAATTGTCTGTGTATTTAATTACAGCTAGCTCTGTAAGAGTGGCAGGGCTGGCATTTAGCAGATTTGTGGCTGAAAAGCATTTCTAGGCAGTGTTAGACACATCTCCTCAGTCCAAATAGAATGTGTTTTAGAACATGCTTTGTAGTTTAAAACAAAGTGCTGGAAAATACTGATATTTACTGGAATTGTAGTCAAAATCTTTTATTGTTTGTACTTGAAGTTGAGCTCGACGTGAATGCTTTGAGCAGTTGCTTTTTCACGGAGATGGATTCTTTAGTGTAAATTCTTCAGTGCTTTTGGAATACTCATTTGGTGGGAAGATTTCTTTCTTTTCAAAACAAAGACTACCTAGATACACTAGTTCATCACGGTTATCGAACATGCACATTATATATGTATACATACATGTATGTCTAGTACAGTTTATGTATATTCTAATACTTTTTTCTACAAGATTCCCTACTCACTCTAGAGGAAGGACTGGAAGAATGAGAGGTGTAGAACTGAAAAAAAAACAACCAACAAAAAAACACCCAACAAAACCCAAAATCAAGTGGAGCACAGAGTGTTAGAGTAGAAAGTTATACAATGAGTTATACAATGCGCTTGGCTGCTTGACCTTTGACAATTTTTAATTGTTTTTTTGCCTGTTTCTGCTACATCGTGACCACAAGTCCTCGTAAAATCACTTAAACCGTACTTTTCAGTTCTAATCTCTAATTATGCATTTCATGAGCACCTAACTTAAAATGCTGGCCCTTATGAGGGGTGATATTCAGCAGTTTGGGAGTCAGCTCTTAGTGTCTAGAGTAGCAGGAGAAAAGAAATGCCTGTTAATAGTTACTCAAGAAAACTTTCCTGGCATTCTGAAGTCAGAGACATCTTGTTCAACCTCCTCTTCAAAGCAGGGAAGACGTAAGGTTTAAATCAGGTTTCTCAGGACCTTTTGCAGTTGAATTTTGGTGACTTGGAGGGACCGAGATTGCACCACATAGTCTGAATGGCCTGTTGCAGGGCTAAGTCACTCTGTAGAATGGGGGTTTTTCCCCATTTTTTTTGTTTAGTTTTGTTTTTTGTTTTGGGGGTTGTTTGTTTGTTTGTTTGTTTTCTTATGGGAAATGTCTCAAAACATGTTCCAGAGCCTGTTAGGAGCCTGACGTCTGAAGACCACTTCAATTTTGCCTCTTGCTAATTTTTAATAAAGGTGTAAACATACATTCTCTGAAGCAAGGTTTCCACATGTAATCTTCTGCTTTCCATGTATGCTATATTTATCCTTATCCTATCCAAAAGAAAGAGGTTTATACCTGTTTCCCCAGTTGTGCCTTTCCAAAAAGAGATGTGTATCCCACAGAGCGGAAATTGAAGTCCCTTAGTGTAAGCGAAGCGTTCTGAATTTTGTAGTTGGAAATGCTGCAGTTCTCACTTAAAATACTGCTTGGCTGTTCAGTGTAATTGCTAAGCTGTTGAATGTGTCATCTTTTAAAGTTGCTTTCATTAAATTGATATGCATACATATGGGGTGATGTTAGCAGGGCTTGAAAGCAAGATAGAGCAGTGTCCTTATACTGGAGAAAGAACTGCTTAGGAGTGCAAGTCTAAAAGGGGTTGGATGCTTGAGGTGATGAAGAGAAACAATTGTTGACTTGCTTATCAGTATTTGAGGTTTTCCTCTTACAGCAGCTTGTATCAGTGGAGTTAAATCCAGAAGCCCTTTGGAAACATAGAATAAATATCTGAGACGGATACCCAGAATTTAGGCCATCTGAAAAGTTACCCTGAGGTAAACAGAAAATAAAAATGTTGCTTGATAAGAAAATTCTTCTCCCACATAAGGGAGATATCGTAAGAGTGTATTTTCCTGCAGGTGCATTCTTTTTTTCCCTTGGAAGAACGGTGAACAAAGTGCAGTGTCAAAATCTGCATTTAAGCTAAAGTACTTCATGTGAGAAGGTATGGCAAGATAAATCTTTAATGCTTAGTGAAATAGTTTAGCCATCTATTTTCCATATATGGGGGAAAAAAATTGCTATTGCATCACTTTCAGTGCTAGCTTGTATGTGATTTAATATAATCAATAATTAAAATCGTGTTAATGAGCACACAAATGTTTTATCCTGTCCTTGTCCTTTAAGAATAGCGCGTGAGAGAGTATGGGCATGGTGTTGTGTAAAGCACAGATTTCATAGTTTAGAAAAAAACTACTTTAAGAATTACTTTCCTTTGTTTCACACATTATGTGTTTCTTTTAATGGATGATGATGTGGGGGTTTTTTTTGGTTTTGCTTTGTTTTGGTTTTTGTATGGCCCGTAATATAATTTAAAAATCCCCCTGGGCAGTTATCCATAGCTAAACTGAAAGAATTCACTCCATTAGTACTCTGTTCTGAAAGTGATGAGAAATCTATGGTGAAATGGTGGGGTGTTTTGTTTGTCATGTACTCCAGCTTGCTGCGTAACTTTAGGTACAAGACTCTGACTTCATGCAGAAGTTTGCTTGATGTGGGTTGGGAATAAGATCCTACATCTTCTAGGACAATGTCTAGAATTTCAAATGCTTGAAGAATCACTTTCTGACCTGTATTGTAATCTGCGAATGTAAGAAGAATATTTGACAGACACCCCCCCAAGCATAAGTAATTAACCATTCTTACATTTACTAATCAAATTTAATTTTTAAAAATACCACAGTATTCAAGAAATAAAACAAGGGACCATCTCGAAGGAGAAAAAAAAAACAAAACAAACAACAGCTGGTCAGGTAGTTACTTCTAAAAACCTGTTCTTAATTTTACTGTCTGCCATGTAATTTGTCACTCAGGTTTTTCTTCATGTGACTGTAATGGAACAACAGAATATATTAGCAAGCTTTATATTTTTCCAGCAGGCCCTTCAAGTTCCCATGTTACAATTTGCATTTTAATATTGCCTGTAAAATGTTCAGGTATGTCTGACCAAAGTATCATGTGAGTCACTTCTAATTCATTGTACGAAATGTGCCGAATTTGTTCATCCGCTCTAGTGTTTTAATTCACGTCTCTGAATTCTGGGAGAATTCAGAAAGAAAGAAAGAAAGGAGGGTTCTAAGAACTGAAAAAGAACAACTAAAAGTCTTTAGAATTATAAAAAAAAGATTTTGTCACTCCTACACTAAAAACGTCCTCCTGTTTATATATATACATCTCTCTCTCTCTCCATATTTCTCTGTAAACCTTCCTGCACTGAGAACTTGCTGGATAATCTGACAAGCTGTGAGGTGAGTTTGTTGGGGTTGGGTTTTTTTCAGTAATACACGTAAGAAGAATCTGACTGACTTTGTTCTTAACTTTTCAGCCTTCTGAGTGTTGTGGGGTGTTTCGCCAATTCTATTAGATCATTTTTTTATCTTCAGCAGAAAAGAACCCTTTAGGAATAATTGTAGGCTTAATAGTGTGGACTCGCACTGTGTGGTCCCATCTCAAATCCTTCAGTGTCTTCGGTTTGATAGACTCATCTAGTGTGAAGATTGGATGATTTTGTTAATTTCCTTTTTTGAGGTCTTCATACAATTATTTTCTTTCATGAATGTCATCCAGTCTAAGTTTGTGTTAATTTTTGCTTTTCATGTGTTGAATCTTTTTAACAGAGTTAGTGCCTGGTTTTGGCAATGAGATATGTATAATTGCTGTTTAAAAATGTATTTATCATATCTAATTCTAGTCTTCACTGTATATTTGGATCAAAAGAAGATGTAAGTATCAGAATGCTGGAAATTAGTATTTCAAATGTGTTGAATTACAATATTAAAGATAATAATTATAAAATAACAACCTTCCAATAATGATTATTGAGCACAAAATTGACAGCAAGGCAAAGCTGTATTGGTTCCTGAATCCAAATCACACAAATATTTATGTAAAAATAAGGAAAAGATTAACAGTTAGCAACGGAAAAACACTGGGCAATAAGTAGATTCTTAGTAAGCTTCCTATTCTCAGCAAAACTGGTGTTTCCTAAATAACATAAGTATATAATGCTCTAATAGAATGGAGCACTTAATCAGTAAAATTTTTCAATGTTTCCTCTAAAAATAGAGGTAGCTGTTATTTATTCTAACCAAGAAGGGCAAATTTCACCCTGGCATATTAAAACAAAAAACAAACAAACAAAAAAAAAACCCTAAAGATCAGATTTTAGATTTAGACTAAATAATAATCAAAATAAAAATAATGTACTTTCTAGTCTGTGGTGAAGATGATGTGGCATATGTGAACATGTTGGAGATAGAGCAATAACGTTGCCTTTTTAGCAGCATCTGACTGGCCATCAGCTTTGGTCAGCTACCAAGTGATGGAAGATGCAGCAGATCTGAAGTTTGTCTTCTGCCTTCCTCCATCACTGCTGGAGTGGTTTTCTCATGTGTTTTTCTTGTGGCAGAAGGAATCATGGAGTTAGGAAAACATAGGGATCATGCAGTATAAACAGATTTTTGCAGGCTGCTAGAGGAGGACGATTAGCCTGAAAGCCACGGAGCATCTCCCGTGTTGGTTCGGGGGTCCCTGAAGCAAGGAGCTCAGCCCTGCGAGATTTCAGAAGTTTTGGTACTTAGCGGTTGTGTAGATTTTTAACATTTATGAAGAATTGTATTTTGATTTTTCTCATTTACTCCCTTTCTTTTGGGAAGTTCTGATTTCTTTCAGTAGTAAAATCCTAACCTTGTGCAGTTGCTTTAATTGATACTTTTGACCGACATTTAAATAACAAACATATCTTATGGAAGCCATGATATTGATTTATGTTTATAAAATGAAATATTCTGTTGTGTTTCTTCTTATGGATTTGTCAAAGTCTTTGCATAACAATTTGCTTTGAATGTTCTATTCAGGTCATGCTTTGGGTAGAAAATCTGTACATGAATTATGTTTCTAATTAATATACATTAATTATATTCAGCTAGCAAAAAATATCTTTGTATTTTAGAAACTATGTTTCTCCGTCTTGAAATTTTGTCTATATAGCCAGTGGCTAACCCAATCACTGGAAAAGTCCTTTTTCACACTACTGGAGTGAATGTGGTTTTTCAGCTTTGGACACTGTTCAGTGTCTGCTTAGGCTTGGGTACTTGAATGAACTCAAGGTGAATTAGCAGATGGGGCTGCAGGATTGAGTAGTGGTGAATTAAGCTACCTCTTTTACTGCTTTTAGTTTTGTTATATGTATTACTGGTTCATATCAACTCCAGTATAGAAGCTCTTTGTTGTGTTGATTTTACTTTCATACTTAGAAATAGCTTTGAAACCTATTACGTATAATAAGTTATAAAAAGAGAGTAATTTAGACTTTTTTGATTTAGACTTAGTTTTTCAAAGACATCACACATGAGACAGTAATACAGTGATAGATTTGGCAGTTGGGATGGTTTGTCAAATGGCTTTGCATGTATGAGAACAGTAATAGTTTCATGCCATTACATTTACATTTAGACAAGCATGCAAAACTAGCAGTTGCTGTTTTATATTCCTCATAAAAGCTAAAGCATCTTTTTGAATTCTGTGCCTACACAGCAAGAGGGAAGGAAACGATAACCTCCGTAAAGCATTTCTGTACCTATCAGCCTGAATGTGCTGTGATCACTGTTTAATATTAGCATCTTGATATTATGCTTTGATGTTCTTTCTGGTTTTTTTAGATGTAGGCACAGAATCCTCTAAAGGAGGTTAATGCTAGCGTTTGGGGGGGTTACCAAGGAAAAATTTCGTTCTAGGTAACTGCTAACCTGTTTTTCCATTCAAAGTAAGCATAATTCTCTTGAAAGTGATAGAAATATGTGAACTGGTATTCAACTCATGCACAGGAGGAGTTCGAATTTCTTTGGCAAAATATTTTGGGTAATCTGAGTGTTTATGAAAATGCATATGGCAGCTGTTTGTTTTTAAAAGTACGTTTCCTCTTTTTTTCTCCATATTTTTAAGGCAAGAAGTGTAATTGCGTTAATAAAAATTGAGATCTGATCTTGAATTTTATTGAACTTAGTGCTGAAAATTCATTGTAATACTGTATTCTTGCTTAAACACCAGCCGGTGTAGCTGCATTTTCTGCCGTTTTATTAGCATCTGCGTAGAATTCGTCCTTCTGGTTGTGTGCGCGTGTTTTTTTCCTTGACTTGTTTTCTAAGAAATCCTGTTGCAATTGCTGACGTACTCAGAAACTGCTGGTCCATATGTATGAGGTACATATGGAGAGAGCGGGAGAGAGCGAGTGTGTGTTTTGGCAATGGATTCTTACTCCTTCCAATAGACGGTATTCACTCCGATACACAAAACGCACGGTTTAGTGGAGCAAAGGATAGGTGTGATACTACGGCTCATTGGCTTTCCAGATGAGATTTGCATGATTCTAGTGCATAACAAACAAACAGGTGGGAACAGGAGCTTGAGTCTGACTAAACAGTGTCATCATCGCAGTTCATGAGATAGATCCAGAGACTTTGGAATTGATTCATTCATCACGTCTCCTTTTCTGAGTGGCAGAAAGAAACATTTGGTCTCTTTGGCTGCCTCTGAGAAAGCTGGCGGGAATTTCCTAGGAAGGTGTAGTAAGAAAGAGTTGTTCATGCTGCTTTGTTTTATTGACTAGTTCTGTTACTTGGTCACCACTTGTCTAACGGAACTTGTAACCTGAACTGTGTTATCAAAATTTCCTTACATCTGACTGGGATCTCCCACAAGCCAACTTGTGTCCCTTGTCTCTCATCCTGCACCTTGGAGAAGAGTCAGGCTTGTACCCTCTCACAAAATAGTTGGAAGACAGGAATAGGATTTTCCCTGAAACTTATCTTTTTAATCTCCCTCAGCCTTATAGATGATGTGCTGTAGTAGTCTGACCATTTAGTGGCCCTCAGCTAGACTAATTTCAGTATATCATGGTCTTGACTCTGCTCAAAAATAGCTACCACTGTATGCAGCTAAAAGAAAAAAAAAAGCTTGTTTGGGCTAACATTTTCTTGGGTTTCCTTGCTTTTTTGTTTGTTTGCTCTTCATTGTTTTGGTTGCAGCGGTTTCAGTAACTGGCTCTGGCTATCATTTTATATCTCAGTCTGCCACGTCATCCCTGTTTTATAGTCCATGCTTTTCTGCATGTTTTGTAATCATTTGGCATATTGCAGTTGCCTCTGTTACTCTGTCTGTTACTCTTTTTTTTTTTTTTCTTTTCCCCTGCAAGTAAACTGTATGATTCTCATGTTGAATAACAAAACCACAGAAATTTTGATCTGTCATAATTCTAGGACAAAAACTAAAATGTTTCAAACATGATTAAAGGGGTGGGGGGGATGCAAGTAAAATTTAGGACAGCTTCAGAAGGAGGTCCCTTATTTAGGACCTAATGTACAGTTTGCAAGTTATGGGAATTACCAAAACTTAGAAGAAAAAGCTTTTCTGTTTTGTCAACTGAGGTTTGTACTAGCTGGTGGATAAAAACACTTTTATCTGTCCAGTAAGTGGTTTATAGTTTCAAAATTGAAGAACTTATCTCCAGAAACTTCCTCCAGTGTGGACTAAGTTAAACAAAACATTTTCTGTGATGTTACTCTGACTTTCAAAGAAAGTTTGCAATAAGTTTATAATAAGGTGTTTTGAGCTGAAATACTGTTGTTGTTTTTTTAATTATTTTTGCAAACGTGTACTATTATTTGTCATCATGTTATCTAGGCTATTTATAAACGACTCAGATGACTTGGGAAGATGAATCCTATTAGAATACGTTCTTAAGTAGCATAATTGTAACAAGTGATCCATAGGCAAATGTTACACTAACCAAATTTAAAATTTCCAGCTTAGAAAAAACAGGTCATTCATTTCTCTGAGGTACACTGATCAAATCTCCTTGAGGGTGTCTCTGAGAATCTTTGCCTGGATTTCCCCACTTGTGAGCTACGGTTGTGAGAGTATTTATGTAGAGAGCCCCTTCCACTTTGACGTAGGGAGTAAACTGACAGCCTGCGAGGCTGTATAGTTCTCAGTGGCTTAGAACTTTTGATAGGTGATGTGTGACTTCATAGAAAGCCATGTGAAATGTCTTATATTTTCTATTTCTAACGGTGCACTTTTTTTCCCAAAATTGAATAAAGGTGTTGGTATTATTCCATAAAATAAACCAAACAAATAAAACACAACTAGCGAGGGGGAGTTGTAAAAGAAAGAATCCTGACCGTTGCCACATGACTTCAGGTTGAAAAGATCACTGATGGTCTGCACCCAAGAATTCCAGTAAGTACCACAAGAAGCACAGGTAGTGAGAGCTTCAACCTTAACGATCAGCTGGTTTCTTAGAAGTCTTATTATGTCCTTCCATTGAGAAGAGAGAATTAAAATTGGCATGTGAAGCGCATGCAGCTTCTCAGCCTACCTATCTGAACAAAATGTTCCTTCACATGTGTTGAAACGATTTGTGGCACTTAGGCTGCGAAGACAATTGCATGAAGAGCCGAGTTGTTTGTGTGGAGCGGGCACGCATGGACCACGGTGGTGCTGGAGCAGGGAGCAGCGTTTAACCAGGGTACGAGCTAGCCAGCAGCGTTCTACCACCGCTTGTCCTTTCCTGAGCATGAGTTCTTCAAACCAGAGATGTCCATTTGTGCTCTTGAGATGGTCTCTGAATTCAGTCGTTGTCCTGCACACTACTCTCCTCTTCAGCTCCATAGGCATGTGCCTGCCTAAGGCAGAGTCTGCTTTAAAAAACCCAAACAATAAAACTATAGGTGCATGTGGCTCAATTCTATCACTGCTATAGGACCCGGTGTGTAATGCAAAGAAAATTTTCTTTATTGTAAACTTTACAATAGAAATACTTCTTGTGTTTGTCCAGCTCTGAGGTAGCTTTGCTGACGTGATTATTTCTAACAGTTGCTTATGATTCCGCGGTAAGCTTATTTACCAGCTGCTTTCAGGATGTCTGTTCCTGGCTAAAAAGTGAAGTTTCTAGCTGTCGCATGGTTGATATTGCTAGTTTCTTTTCCTAACACTAAAAAAAAAAAAATGAGAAAAAGCCATTAAAAAGTTGCTTCATCTTCTGTAGAATATCTTTCAGAATGCAGTCTTCTAGTTATTAAAATTTGAAACGCTTGAGGCATAGACAGGCAGACGGGATATAATCCTTTGCATCTTAGTATCTTGTGTAAGAAGACATGGTTTTTGGGGAGTCATTATTCTATTTTCCTTCTATGTTCCTTCCTTCATTCCTCCACCCAAAACATATATTGTACTTCATAAAAGAAAACCGGAAAAAAAACCCCAACTGTTCTGAGTTTTGACATACTCCATCTATTTTGCTTTGTTTCTGTAAAAAATACCTTTTGCCTTTATCAGTAATTTGTAAAGACCAACCTTTTTTTGCCATAAAAATGAGAACAGAAGTCTGTACAGGAAATGCTGGTCATGGAAAATTCACTGAAAACATTGTTTTATGTTGTGCCTCCCCGTTCACCCCATCACCCCAACATCTAGCTGTAGATTCCAGTCTGGATAGCCTGTAAGATCTGGGTGAAGACTGCATTTCATCAGAGAGAAAACAACCATGTCCAATAATAGCTGATAGATTCTGCTCTATCTGATTGTGCAGAGAACTGAAACAAATGTCACCAAAAAAAACGGAACACAGGAATGTCATGAGAAATGGCCAGAGGTTGCTTACAGAAATCAGAAGCAAATCTGGTGTCTCTTCCTAAATATTTCAGTTTTCATGACAAAATAATTTTACATGAATTTTAGAATTAACATTCTATTTGTGGTTCTTAATAAAAAAAAATTTAAAAATCAACCTTCTAAAACTGAAGGTCCTAAAATTCTACATTTACAATGATTGTGGAGTAATAGAGCAATATAAAATTCTTAAATACATGTCAAAGATGTAACATTTCAAAGTCTTTTTGCAGCTAGTTTTATCAAGCTGTGCAGTGTACCTTCAACAGTTCTGTTGCACATTAAACGTAGCATTTTTTTGTTTGTTAAATTTCCTTTAGTATAAAAAAGATTATTATACCTTTATTGTAATACTACGGTTTTATATGCAGCATAGCATCAGAGTGACTGTAGTAGGTCAGTCTGGAGGTCCATTTAATCCCTTATTCTGTTTACAATGATGGCTGTAAGAAAATGGCTGAAGTATCTATGCTACTTCTTAATACCCTTCCAGTCCATTTTTATCAAAAATTCGGGGCTGGATGTAGTTTCTATGTATTTATTAATCTTTAACAACCTTCTCTTACTCAAATGTGTTCAGTCTCCCTTACGTCTAGATATAACCTCTACCTTTTCAAACATCCATTAGCAAGGAATTTCACAGCTCAACTATTTGTTGGGCTGATGAGTCACCTCATCTAGTTTTGAAGTTGTTTCCTGTTAGTTTCAGTTGATGCCTCCTGCTCCTTATTTTAGAATACAGAGTGAAGAATCAATTTTTATCACCTTGACCTTGAAGACCATGTTTTTATAGGCATTTGCTATTTCTCCCTTCAGCTATGTCTTTCTGGAAGGAGACAGAAGTGTTTTTGCTGTATGTAGGGATTTCTTGCATAAAAGTTATTCTTTTACCTTTGTCCATCTTAAGTTTCCGATTTCCAAATCATTTTCAGTTCTACTGTATCCTTTCTTGAGATGGGGGTCCAAGATGACGCACAGCATTGATGTGGACAGACCATGGATTTATACAGTAGCAAAATGAGTGCTGTGTTCTGTTCCTTTCCTGAAAGTTCATAACTTCTAGTTTACTTTTGTCAATGACTACCGATAGGTTAAGATTTTTTTTTTCCCCTCACTCGTACTACTTTCCATTTATCTATAGTGAATTTTAGGTTATCTCTCTGTTATTGGCCATTCAGTATCCTGTGTAGCTTCATGATTGATTCTTATCTTTTTTCCCATAACTTATTAGAGAGGCTTGGCACCTCACTATTCAGCTTGTGTTCCATCTATTTATGAAAGCGCTGAACATCACCGATACCAGTGGACGGTGCGCAATTCCATTCCTCATTCTGCTGTGGGAACCAGCCATTCACTCCCACTTGTTGTTTACCATCTTTTACTGATAATCATCTCGGCAAGGATAGACAATCCTTTTTATGCCTGGGTGCTGAGTTTCCCAAGAAGTCTTTTTGAAATCCAAGTTAATTGCTGCCTTCCAGACTTTCTTATGCCAAACTCCCTTTGCATTCTAAACATCCTTTTTTTATATATTTTTGGGTGACTTTACTTATTTGTTCTTTAAAACAATCATTGGATTTAATTTTTTTTAATTGTTTATTCAGAGGCTATGTTGCAAAGCTGGCCTGTGTGTGGCCAAGTAAAGCGTGTTAGTGAAAGGTACAGGTGGGGCTCTGTATTGTAGCTATTGCTCATACAAGTCTTTCTAAGCCCTTGTCGCGATAGTTCTGAAGAATTCACTTAACAGTCAAACATCATATGACGATTTAAATCTCTCTGTGTGCATGTTGTGAAAGAGAAGTAGAAATTCATTGTTTCATGAAACGAAAGGAATGAATGTTTTTAAAAAGCATAAATCTCTCCAGAACTTCCAGTGAAATGCCCTCTTTATGATAAAGCTGTGGTGTGATTTGTACGGCAGCAGTTTTACAGCACCTACTGGCTTCAGGCGCTGGGGGCTTCTTTACTGTGCGCATCTCCTCTGTCCACTGCTGCACTTCGCTTTAAGTTAACTCATCGTTTTTTCGACGTGGTGCCCCAGATTTCTGCACAGACACCTTCTTTAACTCTGTAATCACTGCTGCTGACGTCAGTGGGAAGGCCCAGTGGCGAGCTGGCTGTCAGCCTACAGAAGTGTCCACCGGTGCTCGGAAGGGAGCGAGTGGGCCAAGTGTCGCAAAGCAAAGCCATCGATTAGTTATTTGGCAGCGTATGGAAGTAAAACGTTACTGTTTCATTTGCTGTTTGAATTTGGATGTAGCGACAGCGTGGCTAAATTTAACTACCTCCGTGAACATAGAATTCAGAAGTTACTTTTAGTACTTTTGACATCTTAATTTCATTCAGGTACATTAATATATAGCACCCATTGTGTTCATCAAGCGAGGGAGATTTGCAGGAGCGTCTTTTCTTTTCGGCGGGGCGTAAGTGGCTATGGAGTTATCCTCAAGCTCCACCCGCCATCTTTACAGTTTGGCAGTATATGATGTTTCTACTAGGACAGATACTTTTTTGCAGTTCTTGTTCTTATTTTCTCCCTTAGTGTACAAGAAGTAATGGCCGCGTATTTGTTTTTCTCATACGTTGAACTTCAGGTAGAATATAAATGATAAATTGTAAACTTCTGCTATGTACCGAAAACTATGTGGAATAATAACTGGATTATCATGCAGCTTTTGCTCTTGTTGTTAACTTCAGAACTGTCTAATTTGATCGTGCTGTTTTGAATTCTGACTTTAAGAACAGTCTTTAAGTGGTGCAATTGAACTTGGAATGGAAATTACCAAAAGGCGGTAGAGGAACAAAGTCAAGTCATGTTGCACTTCTGGTTCCAAAATGCCTCAGAGCGCTCTATAAGCTTCTTGTAAATATTCCATGTATCTGACCTTACTTTATCAGTTACTGAGAACAAGAAGACTCTTGGACTGAGCTGAACATGGTGACAGAATCTGTGGACAGGTCTGAGGCTGAAATTGGAGCAGGTGGTTGGTTTGGCACTTGGCCACAAATTTAAGTCACCACTTCGACTCCTTTCACCTGCGGAGTAAACGAAGTGCACCTTCTGTGAAAATGGGCGGGTCCCCCCATCAGAGTAAATGGACTAAAACACATCTTTCGGAAAGCATCCAACTTTAATTTAAAGTTTTCACTGAAAGGAAAATCCAGTGGCTTTGTCTTGGTTTTAAGTGTGTGCCTTCTTTCCATTGTGCATCGGGATTGTCTTGCTATCCAGACTGGGGTTGTCCTTATGTCTTTTTCTGTTAAACTGAAGAGTAAATTTTCCTCCTCCTGTTAACATAGTTAGCGCTATGATATCTTTTTGGAACAGAGAATGAGGGAAATCACAAAATAAACCCCCTCAAAATACTACAATATGTGATCATTAGTTCTGGCTATTTTCCTCCTTGTTAACAGGAACAAGAATGTTAGGAATAGGCTAGATATTTTGGCTGTGTGGATACAGTCATATATATTTAAAAAATTGTGGGTGATTTTTCTCGATTCCAGTCATGCTGTTTGCATGTGGTCCATACAGCTGTGCCCAAACGTAACCACGTGGTTCTTAATGCCTATGGAAGGCTGGTTTGTAAGATTGGCATCCTGATTTGCATGTCAAAACCCGGTGATTACTGCCAAAATGCTGCAATCAGAGATGCAAGTTGGGAGTTCCACCATGTCTGTCCTGTATAATTTCAACTTAGAAAATTGAGGTGCTATGCATATGTACTTTTCATGCAAAAATTATAAATAGGTACTGAAATTATTTGTTAGAATTGTTAGACAAAAAAATGATTAAACAGGCCTATAGGCAGGTTCTGACAAGGAAATCTGTGTTCAGCTTTCGTGAACTCAGCTGAGGATTAGTTCATAATTTTAGTGATAGATAATTTTTATTAACTGTGTGATTTGATGTTAAATGGCACTGTGGAGACTACAGAAGTGGATGAGAGGGTGGGTTCCAATAATGCAGAAAAGAATCGGAGTTTTACTATGACAGGTGAGTCAGAGCAGCACTATTCTGGTAAGACTATATGTAGCCTATTTTGAATCGTTTTTTTTACTTAGCTGTAAAATTTCCATTTGATTAATGCTGCCTGGAATATAGATATTGGGCGGGGGGGGGTGGGGAAGACTTGTAGAAGTTTTCAAATGCCTGTGAATTCATACTAGTGTTTCCCAATCTCAATGGTTCTTACTCCCACCTGCACCCACATCGAATCAAGCTTTAATCTGATTTCCTTTCTGCTACTTTAAAATCAGAAAATGGTTTCACTGATGCCCTGTGTTATTGTATTAGAAGCATTTCCTCAATTTTGGATCTGTGTTCATAAAAAAACCCTTGCTCTGAAAAGACTTCTTAGAAGTCAGCTTGGCTGTTTGTGTTGGTAAGTATATGCATAGGCTTTCTCAGAACTGAGATGACATATGATGTCATGTATGACATAATGATGTTTTAAATCTGATTTTGCTTCTAGGAAAAGTAAACTTTCACATGTCAGAAATTCTCTTCATTACAAATATCAAATTCTTAACCTACTGTTAATGCTTGCTATAATTACTGTTGTTTATAATTAAGATGGGACTCTAGTCATTTTCAATTATCATATTTCTATTTTCTTTCATAGAGTATACACCTGGGTTGCATTTAATTGCTTTTAGCTCAAACTTTCTAAAAACTCTAAAAGAAGTCTAGAAAGAATGGAAAAGAAGTGTGCAGACTGAAAGACTACTGAATGCTTATTTCTTAAATGTTTGGGATTTTTTTGTTGTATGATATTTTTTAATGCATTCCCACAGCATAACTTTTTACTTCAAGGCATGTTACAGCACTCATTTATAATGAGACTGACTGTGTTCTTTCTTGCTCTGGTGCACATGACTCTAGTGAAGTCAGTGGGTTTATGGGAGACTTGCTAAGATAATATTCAGGCTACCTATCTTTACTTTAGTTTCACATGGAAGACTAACTAATATTTAAGACTGAACTTATGGTTATTGCTGCAGGTTCCAAAGTTATTTTATTCTGGTGTTTTATATTTTTCTTATTTTTCCCTCTTGCTTATTTTCTTCCTTTGGAAAAGGATTTTTTTCTGAATATAGAAGACATTCAGGAGTAGAATATTATGGGTTTTTTTCTGGATGTATTCATATACAACGTGAATTGGTACTCATGCAATACAGTAAGTCAAAATTGCAGGACTTTTCAAAGGGACTTTGGTTGAAAGGGTAAGGAAGATGTTTCTTGACGGTCTTTCTGCAGGGTAGCAGGCTCAGTGCACGATTAGATATACATTGTTTGTCTTATTGCTTGCTTTGGAAGGAAAGTAAGAGAGCCTTAACACAGAGTTCAAAAAAGATAGTAAACCAGCAGTTGAAGAAATACAAGTGTTTTTTGAAAAGGTATCCCTCTTAGACATCTATTGATGCAGAATATCAGATCTGCCTGGAAGTAAGAGAGTTTTAACACCAACCCTACTTAGAGATAAATTCAATAATCTCTTAATGTTGCCTGTCTCTTATGCATTCAGTTATAGGGATCATTTCTGGTGGCACGCTGTAGGTAATAATTTATGATGAATTTGTTTTCGCTAAAGCTATGTGATAAAACTACAGAGATGGTGTTATTCAGAGTTGTTCAGAGCAACCCTCAGGACCACTGGACTTTTTGAAGAGGAGAGAGTAAAGAAGGAAGGTGTTTCAATATAAAATCATGTTTGCTGTTGACTTTTGTTGTAGGGAAGAAGGGACAAGGAGGAGATGAAGGCAATATTATGTGTATTGCTCAAAGAAAAAGCTGACTGTATTTTTTTAAAAGTGAATTAAAGATGTAAGGAGATATTATATGGCTTGCTCAAAGAAGAAAGATGGCTATGTTTAAAAGAAGTGCATTAAAAATGTATGAAAGATGCAAGGATAACTAAAGATTATTTTTTAATGAGAAACCTGAATAAAGAACCATGTGTAAGGCAACATCTGACCTACCACTTCTGGAAGATGTGTAATTTCTATCCTGTTTGTCTCCGCCTTTGGGAATAATTTGCTATTGGTTTGTACTAGCAATTTTAATGGCTTTTTGAATCAACTCAGCTTTCGTTCTGGCTCTTCCTGCCAGATCTCTGCCTGCCTTCTCTGTTCCTTGCAATGAAAAGCCAGCAAACAGTATCAGCTTACCACTTAGCTCAACTGCGCTCAGATTTGGTGTAATATATATTGTACCATTCCTGTTCCAGCTCGGAATGGCAGGTACAAATTTTACTCTTCACTTCTGTTATATCAAGGTGACACAGCAGCTCTGGCTCTACTTTGAGCTTTCATTTTGTCAATTCTTTCAATAATGCAGTCTCATGTAGTCAGGTAAACATATGGGGCAGGGAACAAGAGCAGAAGAGGTTGTTTTGAGGAGGGCGGGAGAGAATGAAACCACTAGCAATAACAAAAATTTAAATACTCACACTTTGTTACTATCATAGGTTGATAAAGTGCTCTCTTTGAAAATGAAAAGAGCCTTACCTGGTGGTGGTATAGTGGGGGGGATAACTTGTTCTGTGCAGCTCCTGTTTGCAAAGACATATTCTCATTTTGAATAGTTACTTAACAACATTCATGTAACTTAGTTTATTAGCATGAAACAAGCATATTGGTTTTTGCATTCAGTCCAAACTGTTAGCCCAAATAAATGAAAATATATTCATTTATGGAAATGCAGTTTGTTGGGGTATTTGTATTCAATGGACATTATTAAGAATGTTTGCCTTGAGCAGACGTATGAAACACCCAGTCAGTTACTAGTCAGAGCAAGTAACTTGGCAAAATGTCACAGCTTTCTTGATTAAAAAATGTGTCTGAAAAGTTTGCTGGAAAAGTAGTATGGAACTACACCAAATACTTCTTGTAGCTGCCTGCTGCACTCCGTAGGCTGCTCTGTAGAAATTGAATGGGAAGAAAATACCATTTTAAGTTTAAAACCAAAACCAAAACACCCGCCACATCTGTGAACTATTAACACATTGTAAGAGGTCTGTTCAAATATGTTCAAGAACAAAAAAGTGGTGTACCTAGTCATCTTACATCGTTCAAACTTAGAAAAACACAGTTCCTTTCCAGTGTTGGCTTCCAGTTTTTATTTTGGCTCTCAAAGATGTCATGTCCTAACACCTTGAAGGAGGTCTTCTCAAACTGATCTGCAGGAAGAAGTGCACAATAGATGCCACTTCTGTTATAATGCGTTGTGGTTGGATTTGCTTGTGTAATACTATTAGAGGACATGTTTTCACTAAGTCCATAAGAACAATCAGTAGTTCTTCAAAAAGTTTTCTTGCTTGTATAAAATCTTTTCTGTAGAGGGAAGTGCATAGACTTATTTGTAATTGAATTCTTGAACTTATTTTGCTTTTTATGCAAAGAACTTTGCTTTAATTCTTCAGGAGTTGTTATAGATGACTGTGTTGTGAATACTGAGTTTTGAATACTGCTTCTTCCCTTCTCTGAATCTTGTCACTTCTCTTTGAATCCTAGAACACTTGTCAGAACCTTTTCCAGAAAGTATGGTGCTACGTTTTAGCCTTCAACTAAATGTTTTTCATGCATGGAAACCCTTATGGGAAGCGATGGTTACACACTGTTGAAATGCTCAGGGCCACTATGGCATGAAAAGTTTTTTCCTGAAAAACTCAGGTTTTATCATTTTAATATCAAATAAAGCTCTGTGCGTGTGAGCTCAGAGGGAGTAATAGCTAAATTTTGTGCTTTATTTTAGAGTAGCACAGGTTCCAGATGAATGGAGTAGTCTTCCTTATCTCTACATAATTTTTTCTTGACTATAAAACATTTTATTCTCTATAATTTTTACATTATATCTTTTCCATTATATTTTCATGAAAATAAAGCAGCTTGAAAATGGAATTTTTTCAGCTCATCCTTTATCTGTTTTACTTTATAGACATGACCATAAATCACAGTCAATTCTAATGCAGTGCCTCTTCTACTTCATCCCCTCTTTTCTATGTTTGTAATTAGCAGGAGTTTGTTTTATTATTGTGATAAAACTATATAATACATCATTGCATTCCCTGAAAGAAGTAGGTGTATGCCATCAGCTTAGTCGATTAAGGTTAAGTGTTGGGGTGTAAGAGAGGAGGAGAGACTGAAAAGACAGTTTATGACAAGTCTTGCTTTTAACAGTCCTGTCTTACATTCTGACCAGCAGTCTATTGCCTTTTGAGTCCAATTTTGTTTAAAACTCTGCTCAACTTCTGTAAACATTCTAGAACTTTGAAAAAATCTTTGCTATTTTTTTAATGCTTTTTCTGTTGTAAATAATGGACTCTGGTGTCACACATCAATTCTATAGGCTTCTGAGATGGGAAGGGGAAAGGAAATTGGGTCGTTTCTGAGACCTTTAAATAACCTAGTCAAAATAACTTTTTCCCTGAATAATGTTTCATTATTTTGGTCTGACCTATATAGGTTAGAAGCAAGAGCCATGTCCTAATGGAAAAAGAAACATTCTTAGTTTTCTAATGATATGAAAGTGTTGAATTTTGCAGGATATCTGTTTAAAACTGCTTGAAAGGTTTGAGTGAGTGAATGAAGGTGTGCTTGGGATAGGAACTTTCATTACACCATACGGGCATGAGCCCCACACTGGTGATGCATTAGAATTATCTTCCATTGCCTTAGGATGTGTATTACTTGTTAATGCTGCAGCATAGCTATTGCTAAGTTTGGAAATATGAGACATTGAATAATAAATATTGTATTACTGGGCAGTATATTTATTTTTTGGACAGTTGAGGAGCCAAGCTACAGTAAGCTTTTTTTCATAAGTTAATACAGAAATCAAACAGGAAGATAAACTTGTATTTTAATATGGTTTCAGAATAGCTTTTTATAGAGTTCAGTGCTGAAACGGAGGAAGCAATCCTGTAAACGTACTGTTTAAACAGTTTACTGTTTACTGTTTAATCCTGTAAACTGGTATGCTCTTATTTTTAAGCAGAAAGAAATTTATAGAAAGAGGCTTCCTGAATCCTACAGGATTTGTGAGTCTCCAAAATAGTGTCTGTCTTGTGGGATACTTTCCGAGTTGATCATTGAGTGAATAATGAGGTTTTTACATACAGATGCACTGTGGTCATAATCTTCACTTACGGTTATTTTTTTTTCCCCTCATTTTGCAACCTGATAAG
>NW_010561375.1:81807-90005 GCF_000687285.1 Phaethon lepturus | reverse complement strand
CCTCTCCTCTCCTCTCCTCTTCTCTTTTCTCAATAAACCATTAGGATTCATTTAATTTACATCACATACAAAATGCTGGAGAATTTTCTTTAGAAGTAAAAGGAACTGGTATTCAGCTATCTAAATAAGTTTTAAAATAAGCCTATGTTGTTTTAGATAGTGAAGCGTTTCATAAACATTTAGACCACAGCAAGGAGGGAAAGGAAAAGGGAAAAAAAAAAAAAGGAACTACTTAGACAATGAAAAATTTGAAATGGCTGACCTTTAGTTACCTTGTCTAACAGAGCCACTGCTCTAAGCTAGATGTCCATGCTAGATGCAGAAAGAACTCTAAGCATGTAATTACAGGACACATGAAAGCAAATTCTACGAACAAAGAACTAAGCTAACTACTAGGAAATGTTCATCATCTAAACCTATTTTAGTGTCCATAAACTGAAGTTAATGTGTATTACCATACCATAACCAACATCAATCTTGGTTCTGCCCATATGTCAGTTCAGTGAAAGCCACATTCTGAATCTAGTCCGGTGAAGTTTGCCACTGCATGACTTCATTTGGCTTCTGGGCAGCCCAGCAAAACAGCAAAGGCACCTAACTGTGTATTCACTATCCCATGTAAATACTAAATAAGAGCACTAGACAACTGTGACTGACTGCAGGGATGTATCTCCCTCCACTTATGATTCAGAGTCATGAGCTATTCCTGATATTAGATCCCTAAGTCAGCATTTTCTTACAAAATAAAAATAACAGTAATGAAAAAGTGACATTTTCACTTTTACATAATTATCTCTATATAAGGTGATTGTGCTTTTCTCTTATGCATAAAGAAATGAAATGTTTACCATGTCAGAGAAAGATGGTGCGGCAAAAACAGCTCTGTATTGCTGGGTAGCTATCAAAAGGGAGGCTAGGTTAACATTTTTTCTGGCTTTATCTCAGCTTAGAGCATCAACATGTGTATTCATTGTTCCTTAAAATGGAGACTTATTTTATTCTGAATTCCTTGGATGGGTCCATAGTTTTATGCTAAGGGGACAACTGCAATGGGAGACTAAGACACAGATACCAAAGAGTACCTTGGGATACCCTTGGTCCTTAGAGAAATTTCCTGGGAATTGGGAGATCTGGGAAGCTCCAAAAGGAGGATGGTTTACACCCCTATTTCCTACACCTCTTGGACCCACAAAAGATTATCTGGCAGCTTGTCCTGGTTTCAGCTGGGATAGTTAATTTTCTTCCTGATAACGGGTATAGTGCTTTGTTTCGGATTTGGGATGAAAATAATGTTGATAACGTGCTGATGTTTTGGGTTGTTGCTAAGCAGTTAAGGACAGCCCAGCTTTTCATGCTGGCCTGCCAGCGAGAAGGCTGGGGGTGCACAGGGAGCTGGGAGGGGACACAGCTGGGACAGCTGACCCAGGCTGGCCAAAGGGATATTCCATACCATATGACGTCATGCTTGGTATATAAACTGGGGGAGCTGGCAGGGGAAGCATTGCAGCTGGGGAACTAACTGGGCATTGTTCAACACATAATGAGCAATTGTGCTGTGCCTTGCTTGATTTGTATTTTAATTATTATTGTTATTATTAATTATTATTATTATTATCATTATTTTCTCCTGTCCTATTAAACTGTCTTTATTTCAACTCATGAGTTCTACCTTTTTTTTCTGATTCTCTCTCCCATCTCATTGGGGAAGGGAGAGTAAGCAAATGGCTGTGTGGTTGTTTTAGCTACCTGTCAGGTTAAACTACAACACAACTTGTCAGTCAGAATGCTTATGGGTTATTGTCCACTGCGAAGCTAGCCAGAAGGCCCACTTGGTGAATCCCAAGGTACTTTCTACTGTTCAGAATTAGGTGCTCCTCCTGCCATATGACATTGTTTAAGTCATTATATTTTTAAAATCCTTTATGTTTTGGTATCAGTTCTGCAAGATATTTAAAATTTTGACCTGAGGACCCAAAACATCTCCTGAATGACAAGGCTCAAACAAAAAAGAGTTTTGACATTTAGAGTGAAATACATCTCACCTAACTTTAGTATCTTATAACTGAGTTGTTTATGTCTGATTTAGTTGTCTTTGAATCCCTTATGATCAATGAGTGTAAATACTTACTCTTAAGGTACAATTCACCTGGCCTGTTTTAAGTGTCTACTTTGGAAAGGGAGGAACTGATCTTAAAATGAATGTGCTTAACATGGAATATTTTATCTCACAAATGCTCCACTTTATTTCCATCTGGCATTGAAGATACTAAAATTCATTGGCTTCTGTGTATTATTACCTTTTGTTTCTTTTTTTATTGTCTTTATATGGAAGTTCTCCAAAGACCTCGAATTCTACCTCTGTTCATGTTATACAAAACTTCATCCTGTACAAGCCTAGATACTACCAAACCTATTACAGAGTTAATAATGAGGGTTCAACAATGTGCCCTATAGAATTTTGGGGCTTGTGTGTTCTGAGAGGCACATAAAGGTTTAAGCTTCTTGCAAAGTAAAACAATTAACTTTTTAAAGAAATGGGGATGGAGTGAGAAGTGTTTTCAAGATCATACTTTTGGGGCTGGGCTCTTAAATTTTGTCTGAAACCTGCCTTGGGCACCACAGACCTTGTTGACCACAGGCGTCTTAGATGATCACATGGAAGAATGCTGAAAAGCTGACACAGTGTTTATATAATGCTTTTATTTATTTTCCTGTTAGTACAAATAAAATCATACCAAGGTTTATATGCATACTTTGCATTGATGATTTGTCTTACCTACTGACTTGCTTTTTTTGATTGTGTGATGTAATAATACACTGAATTCAAAGGGAAGATATTTTTTCTGAATTATAGAGTTAAATATTTTTCAGGGGGAAAAATAAAACAAACCTCCCCAAAAAACAAGGAATTAGTAACATCTTCCACAACAAGAAATTGACATAATTTGTATATCAAATTGTTATTCTGGGTGCTTGCAATCACAGTTAGATTATTCCTGTGGAGTCATACATAAGTGATTTTAGATTCATTCTCAGTGTATTGAGACACAGAGTTTGAAGACAATGAGAAAAAATTGTACACAAATAATTTATGTAAGATAAAAACGTTTTTGGCATACATGACTTCATTTTTCCTCTGGACACATCACTACTATGTAAGTATTCTATTTTAAATATAATCAGCTTTCCCTGTGCTCCTTGATTCAATAATCTGAATCAATGAGGAAAACCCAAATCAATGAAAAGGGGAAAAAGAAAGTCCAGAAGAGTAAGAAGCAAATTGCCATGCAAGACAAAGAGAAGCCTAAACTAGACAAAATTTTTGAGGTATCTACATTATAGAAAGTCTGTTCATGAACACATAAATGCACACACACATTAATAATTACAGCCAGGATTCAATATCATAGAATGATAGGATCATAGAGTAGTTTGGGTTGGAAATGACCTTTAAAGGCCATCTAGTCCAACCTCCCTGCAATGAGCTGGGACATCTTCAATTACATCAGGTTGCTCAGAGACCCATCCAACCTGACCTTGAATGTTTCCAGGGAACCCCTGGAAACTCCTCCTCCCTCGCCCTGCTGGCCACGCTTCTTTGGATGCAGCCCAGGATACAGCTGGCCTTCTGGGCTGCGAGTGCACATTGCTGGCTCATGTCCAATTTTCATCCACCCCAAGTCCTTCTGGGCAGGGCTGCTCTCAATCCCTTCATCTCCCAGCCTGTGTTGATACCAGGGGTTGCCCTGCACTTGGCGTTGTTGAACCTCATGAGGTTCACACGGGCCCATTCTTTGAACTTGTCCAGGTCCCTCTGGATGGTATCCTGTCCCTCACACATGTCAACCACACCTCTCATCTTGATGTCATCTGCAAACGTGCTGACGGTGCACTCAATCTCACTGTCTATGTCATTGATGAAGATATTAAAAAGTACTGGTCCCAATACAGACCCCTGAGGGACACCACTCGTCACTCATCCACTGAACAGTCCACCTATGAAATGCATATCTCTCCAATCTAGAGAGAAGGATGTTGTCGGGGACTGTGTCAAAGGCCTTACAGCAGTCCAGATAGATGACATCCATATCTCTTCCCTTGTCCACTGATGTAGTCTAGGATAATATAGCCTTTATATTTCATTTTAGCTTACACTGAATTATCCTTTTGATTCCCAAAATAGCCAGAAGTCTGCCCTTCTTCCGTCCGCCTATGATCTGAGAATCTCCGTGTAGTCACTGGTCCCTACCTTCTTGGGAGGTTTCTTTTCACTAAAGAAAGCTCAGCCTTGATGAAGCAAATTTGCAATTCCTGGACATTTGTTTGTAGATTCTGAGAAAAATAACTAAATAACAACATAAAACAGTAACTCAGAGGAATAAAACAGACATTGAACTTTTGGGGACATCAAAATAGTCTGGTTTTAATTTAGGAGGAAGCATTAAGACAGTTGTTCTTTTATCTTGACTGATTTGCCAACCCCTCATCCTCTCAAGGTGAAAAATAGTTCAGCAAAATTTTATCTCTATTTTGTGCTATGTGGACAACACATGTCAAATCCAACATATCAAAGACGCTGTCACTCAGCTTGTATTATAATATATACTTTCTGCAAGTCGTGTGTAGAACCAAAACATACTCACACTGTGTATCTCTCCTTCCCCCAGATTTTTGCCACAATGAAACCCAGACTTAAAGAAAAAAAATAAGGAAATAATGGTAACCATAGTTTGCTGTAGAGCATAAACATTTTGGCTATAAACTTTTGCTAACACTCAGCTTCAGATGTGTCAGATTTTCCTGCACCTATGAGAGGACCTGGCAAGCAGAAAGATTGTCCTCCTAGATCTCTGATGAAGATGCTGTAAAATAGACAGAATGTGTTACCAGCAAGTTCAGAAGAAATGTCAAGTGCTTAGCGAAAAGAAATGGAAAATATCAAACATTTCTCCTAAATAGAGTTCTAAAATATCTGAGATGATGATTCATCAAAAAATATAGCATAAAACAATCTGTAGATAAAATAATATGTTAACATAAATGACTCAAAAATCTGTTGAGCCATAACGTTTTTCCATGGTCATTATATCTTTGTACTAGATATATTTTAATTATTTGAAGTTACAATGGGCCTTATACCTTTTTCTAATTGTGAGTGATGTAGTGTGCTTTTCTATTAACTTGCTACAAGCCTTTTAATAGTGCATCTGACATTTTTTATGGGGGCAGTAAGTGTTGTGAAGCTGAAGAGACTTTTACACAGTCATGTCCACCCCTGATGCTAAAACAGTGACAAGGGCCCTGGTGGTAGTAGATGGTTGAAAAAAAATAACGGACTGTTGTAAAAATCTTTGTCACAAAATGAGTTTTAAGTGTACTTGAGGAGGACTATGACTATAGCATGAAATTATGGGGAATTTTTGGTAGGGTTCAGTTAAGATGACAGAGACCTGATGTTGAGAATATTCTGGCAGAAAATTTCTTATGGATTGCTTCCTGAAATATTAGAATTCCTCTTGGGAAACAAAATCAGGAAAGGCAATCATTAAAGCAGCTGACTTCCAATCAAATGCTAATTATTAAACATTTGGGATATTTTGGGCAGCTGGAAAACTAGGGTAAAATATAAACACTGTTATTAGGACACCTTATTCAGGAAAAAAGAAGACACATTTTGCCCTAGCTTGCACTGCTGGATAATTTCAATGCAAGTCCTTTTTTAGTAACTGTAGAGGAATAGATTATATTGAGATTTTCATTCCAAATTAAACAAGACTGCCCTTCAAAAACACTGGACTGCAAAAGCTGTTTTTGTTAGTATGCTGAGATTTCTCAAAAATAGCTTTGCTATTCCTGATTTGCTCACTCTTTGAATAAAGAAACAAAACCATATTTTGTGACCGTGTTCTCTTACGTCTTCTTACAACAAAGAATATACCAGCAAACTTCTGTCACTCAAATATACGTGTTACATACAGTTGAATTTAAATTCTTATATCCAGAAATGAACTTGTGTAGTGTGTCACTGCCCCACTGAGCATCTTCTTTGGTTTTAATTTGGTTCTTCAGGTTGCAGCCTTATGTATGGTACATTCCTTGCTCTTAGAAAAGGATTCTTGGAGGGCTGTTTCATTTCCAGAATTTATTTAGGAGATATCTACCTCCCACCATTCCACTAATGCTCTCATCTGCTTTAAAAAGGCTAAATAATTTTCAAAGGTGTTAGGAGCTATATTTTTAGCAACAGCTTATGTCTTCTTGGCACATTCTTGGTACAGCAATGTTGGCAGACCTCATGTTACAGAATCTCCTGGTCTGTCATGTATTAAAACTATTCTCTGGGTATCCAAGCACTTAAAATACTTGTGAGTGTCAGGCTTGCAAATGGATGGATATTTCTTTAGTTTAGATTTAAATGCCAAGAGAAGGTAAAACATCAGAAAAAGCAGAGCTCTAAAAGGTACTTATCCAGTCAGATACATGCAGTACTTAAAGACGTACATTGGACAAACTAAACAGCTTGCTGATTCTGATTTCAGGCAGTGGTAAATGTCTGAAAGGTATATTTAAATGAAAGTAATAAAACCTAAGATCTATTGACAGTTTTGATAACAATGGTAAATGCCATAGTATTTAAACAGATAGCCAGGTAAATCATCAAAAGTGAAGGTTTATCTCACAATCACATTCAGCTAACAAAATTCCAACCATTTTTGATTTAAATTTTTGGAATTATGTGATAACCTTACCTACATTTCTTAAATTGTTATAAAAAGGAAGAACAATTGCTAGCAATAGGCTAGGTACAATTTATTTAAAGCAGCACTCTTAGAAAAAGGAAACATGGTCCAGTAATAAGAATGACAGCTTAGAGCTTAGAAGACCTGAGATATCTTCACACTGACAAAAACTCCTTGTGCTGCAATGCTTCGTGAGGATAAATACACTGGAGTTCTTAAAGCATCTGGCCTCTAGAATAATGAGGGCTGTGCAGGTAACACAGACTAATAGGCATTGCACTTCATTGTTTGTTTGGTGGCATCCTAATGATTCTAACATAAAGGGAACAGACTCAAGGAGACCTGAACAGAGATGTGCTGCCCTCGTAGGCAGCTTTGACAAAATCACTTAATTTTCCTCATTTTTCCCATTTCTCCTCATTCCTCCCATTTTTACCATGGCCATGGCAAAAAAAACCCCAACACTTTTCTTGGCAAACCATCCTGCAGTTGTTCTTTGACATATGCTATCTAAGGGTATTGTTGTTGTTAATAAAACCATATTTATTTTATTTTAGAAAAAAAGGTGTATTGAAGGTGTAAAAAATCCTTGTTGTGACCCTACACCTGCATTTAGAAGGAAATACACTTTGTTTATGCCATATATTCTGGGTTGGGTTTGTTTTTTTGGTTGGGGTTTTTTTTTCAAATCTTTATATGTTCTTACGGAATTAATGGAAAAATATGGGAGCCCTCCAGTGGTGAAAATAATGTACCTTTTCATTTCATAATGTAGCTACTTTCCTGTGAATGTTGCCTGTTTGCAACACAGTTGCCATAGTTTTCTGACACATACAGATGCTGATCCCATTTTGATTAGCAGGACTTGATATTATCCAACATTTGCCGGGACTTGCATATGAATGTATTCCCAGATGACATTTGTAAAAGCCAAGAAAGCCAAATTTATCTCATGTTACTTCTTTTTCTACACAGACAGGAAAACCCTTAGAGGCTCTTTTGTTTCTTCCCACTAGAAGCTGCACAGGTTAATCATGTTCTCCCTTTCCACAGGCTTCTGACCTTTAAGGTTGTGTGGTTGGAAAGGGATTTACAGTTGCAGTAACAGAGATGTTTGGCTGGCCTGATCCTCTCATTCTTTGGCTTCCTGGATTATCATGTGAATCTAGTCACCACTTGCCTCCAGAACTGTACTCACCCATGTAAAGCTGTGGGACATCCTTCTGGAACAGCTCTGAACGCCTGGCCCACCACTGCATTGAAACTGTGGCCTCTGAGCACATTATTCTGCTTCAACAAATGAACTGACATTTTGGACTTCAATGCTCAATTTTGCTGTAAAAGGGTGGGGTTATTATTTCCGTGGAAAAGCCTTTCTGTTGCAGTCCAGGAAGAACGTGGAGATCACAATCTGCTTTCCAAGGAAATATAACTTTAATTTGCTCCATTTAGATCCAT
>NW_010561375.1:72024-81776 GCF_000687285.1 Phaethon lepturus | reverse complement strand
TTCCCTAAACATGTTAATCTCTTAATAGTACAGATAAATTCTTAATATGGAGCTCCTGTGCCTTTAATTCAAACTTTTAAGCCTTTTAGACATTTTAAAGTTAAACATGCCACCACAACTGTCAGATGGCTTCTCCTACTGAACTTACAAATGTGGAGTTAAAAGCAGTTTCCTTGTGAGTGAGGCACATATAAAATACAAGTGTCTAAAAAAAAAGCAGACTTTTCAGAGAGCCTTTCTGTAGCACCGGAAACAATAGGAAACTGAGGAAAAGCAGAAGATTAGACATTTATCTCTTTTAATGAGGACAGCTTTTGTTGGAAACACATGTTGATAAAGAGCATGGAGTTACCAAGAATATTTCTTTGAAGCCCTTGGCATCTGAGGTATTTATAAGAAGCCCACAGTAAAAGTTATACAGCCAGAAACCCACTGTAATACCGTTATCTGCAATACAATTGTCACAGGTAGATTCAGCAACGGCATAGAAAAACTCATCTTACTGATACAGATGTGAGCTTGCGCACGCACACACGCTGGTTTGCATCATGTTTAGCCAGAGTAATGTTCCTGAGTACAGATAGAAGTGGAGGAAGTGTGTTTCCTTCTGGTTTTGTTTGTTTTCTTTTCTGTTTTATTTAATTTCAAATCTAAAGGCAAGCCACTGAAGTATACAGAACAGCAGAAATAAGGTTGTAAGAGGCTGCATCTACTTTACATCCTTTGCCTTTGGATTTCAGTGTTTTTTACCATATTTTATACAGCAGCTGCAGGGTCCAGGCCTCCTATTGTCAAGGAAAAATAAAGGTCTCATTTAACTGCTGGTGGAGCTGTAGTGTGTGATGTGTGTTTGTTAGTCTAAGACATCTGCTCTGTGTGTCAACCACTAACTCCAGACACCACTGAGTGTTCCCTGTCCCCTGCCAGGCTGTGTGTGGAGGCAGCGGGCCAGAGATTTACACCACTGTCCAACAAAAGAGAAAAGGGACAGAGAAAATATTTGTGGGCAGTGGGGACTAAGAGACAGGAAAAGAAATACTTCCAGCTGTGGCTGAGAGGTTATGTGATTAGCATGTGGCGGTTGCTGGCCCCTTAACTACTGAACGGATAAGGATGACTGACTGTCAGGGAGTCTCTGAACTGTGTACTCTGACAAAAGCAGTGCTGAGAGGATGCTGATTTCAGTTACCAGGCTTGCATTACGTGCAGTTCGGTTATCATCAGGAGATATTAAAAATATGCAGTGGATCAAGCAGCAGCAACCTCTGGGTGTGCGCAGCACTTCTCGTAACCATGCCTACCTGGACCGGCTCCCCAGCCAGGTGGGGGCCACCTCCACACCCCCTCTGCACTGACATTTTTCCTCACTGGCACCCTGTTTTCACTCAGGGACAAACAGCCCCATGCCACTGCCCTTTGCCATCCTGCAAAGCCCTTGGAGCACCAACAGCCTCCAGGATGCAGCTGCCCGAACCACAAGCCAGCAACTAGGAGTGTCACAGCTATGAGATAATTGTTCAAGAGATTTTTTTTTTTTTTTCAGGGGAGAATGGATGGGGAGAATAAGAAGAAAATATCACAATTCGTGGATGACAAGTAGATTTAAGACCTGACATGTTAGTTTGCCTGTAATAGCTGAAAAAAACAGAAAAAAAAAGGGGGAAAATGGTTTAGCTGTGTTTGTAATATAACAAGAGAATTCTGCAGTTTTGACATGCAAAGAGATTTTCTTAAACTTGTAGCTGTCAGTTGATCAAAATAGAAATCGAATGGACTGATTTTGATGAATGTTTACTTAAAATGTACAGATGGTTATAGAAAATAAAACTTTCTTTGCTTTGGCTGAGTGTTGGACTTTTCACAAAACTTTATCAATCTAGTAGTTAGATTTCTCAGTTAGTTGTTTCACGAAAGTCAATGGAGGGATAGGAGGAGTTAAACATCCTCAGGTAGTATGTCTGCAACATCCACACTTGTGTCAAATCAAGTGCCATCACTGGAGTGTCTGTCCCTTTCCACACATTTTTTGTGGAGCCCAGATGACTAGGTTAGACTATGAGACTTTGCCTAATGTTTGGATGGCAGAATTAGGTAAGATAATTCCTATCTGATTTTCAAGGTGATAAATTCTATATTTTCACTAGTTTTTTTATTTCCGTAGTTAATCCTAAGTAGAACTTTGCTTGGACGTGCCTTCTACCAAAAATGTGATGCTGTCTCTTATTGCCATCTATTGCATTTGCTTTTCAAATACTGATTTATTTTTGTCGAAATCATTCAGTGGCTTCATAGCAGAATCATGTAACACATTTAGACATTTAAATATGATGAATCCTCTGGAAGGATTGATTGCTTTCATTCTACAGATGTGATTTTACTGCCTTATATCTAAGGACCAAAATTACTAGGACACTGTACCCTTTCTTATAAGAAAAAATTGTCTAACAGTATTTTTACTGTTCCACCAAGTCTTAACTCTTTCCATAAGTTAAGCTCACAGACTGAATTTGGTCTTCACTCACTTACTTTTTATTTCAATGATATATATATTGATTTTCCTTCTTCTATACATGAGCATGCCTAAGTAGAGAATGTAGTTCGATAGATTTTACAGCTCTGTAAGAAAACAGTCACATAGCAATCATAATGTCCTCAAACATAAGAGTATAGTCTGTAAACAACTTTATTCTCCAGTGGCTCAATCCCAACATTAAGATAAGATATTCCTCAGTGAACACACAGAAAGTGTATTTCCTTGAGACTCTCGGAATGATAGGATTAACAGCATTATAATGCATTTTCACAAAGTGATGGGAAGTAAAGAGCAGAAAAAGAAAATTCCTGGCATTGGCTACAGTTCTAAAACCTAAAAGTAAGAAAAAAATGGCAGAGGGAAAGTTTACTCTGTCCTTTATTCAAAATACTTCAGAATCTGCTGAGACCCCTGGAACCCAACGATTTTCTTGCTTTCATTTTCAGGAAAGGAAAAAACCAACAGTTTTTATCTATCTTTCTTTTTGTGCTATCTTTCATCCAGAACCAGTAATATTTGTTAAATACAGCGGGAGTTTTGTCATATTGCAAAATTTGTGTATGATAGTTTAAAGATTGTTAGGGCTTTTTGACAAACAAACACACATACAAACAAAATACTTGGTTCAGAGACAAATTCTGAACATTAACTTATGACTTATGACAAACTTATGACTACTCTCTGATTTGAATGATGTTTGTCTCAGACCAGAATCAGGTTTAACTCAGAGAATGGGCGTAGCACCTCGTTAGTTTTAACATGTTTCACTGCAATGGACTCTCTTGCTTATATTTTCACTTTAAAGCAAAAGTCAATCTACATGCATTCCAGTATAAGATACCTGGATGTTCAATATAATTGCATGATTTGCTAACAAGACATTTTAAAGAACTGTGATAAGAAATTTAAATACAGGTAATCTGAGGGCTTTAGGTAATATGACTTCATTTTAGGTCTCCAGAATAAAGCCAATCTCCATCCTCTAGTACTAAAAAGCAGTTTTTGATCCTTGAAAATGAATAGTTCAATTTTGTTGAAATGTTTGCATGGTGAATTGTTTCTGCTTAGTTTTGGCTTACTGTAACAACTGAAAACAAATAAAAAGTCCATATGAAGTCACTATAGAGTGGTTTATTGTGCAACATAGCATAGCTATAATTTAACATGGGCTAGTAAGCTTGTTTGCATAATACAAATTTTTGCTTGATTTTATAATGAATTGGCTGTGTGAGTACATTGACCCACAATAGGCTACAATACTAGAGTTCAGGAAAAGTGGTGACATACTACATTTCCTTGTAGCAGCTCAGTGGAATAGCAAATATAATAGCCAAGAGCATGCCTTTCTGAAAGCATCTGGGAACACCATCACTAGTGCAAATGATCCTTTAAGTACATTATTTTTTTGCTGATACTTTATTGTTGTCTTTCTATTTTAATTTTTTTTCTTCTATTTTCTATGTGTTTTTTTAGATAGCAAAATAAACAGGGCAATAACATAAATATCATTTGAGGGTGATGAGGCACTGGTGCCAAGGCTAATAAAGTTACATTTCATACATATGCAGTATTAATACTCTTAATGCATATATTAATAGGCATATTTCAGTTCTTCTTCACTATATATGAACAAGTGAATGTATGTTTGGACTTCTATATCATGACAGAAAACTACAGTTATTGGAGCCTGTATGAAAAAAGCCTTTAACTCTCTGACAACAATTCCTGACATTTATAGCACAGCTCCTGAGGGCCTTAATGACCATCATGTCACGTTAAATCTACTATTAATATACCTCACTAGTAAGGAGTAAGTATTATGGTTTTTATCCTGAGTGTGAAAGGTTCATATTTCATAAAGATCTTGAGTCTAGCTGAGTTATTAAAAGGTTTCCCATAAGGAAAGAAACAGTCATTCAATTTTTTTTTCCCCAACAATTTCTGCCTGCTAAAACTTTCTTTTCTTAAAAAAAAAGAAAAAATAAAGGCATTTAAATTAAAATATGGAATCAGATACTGCTAACAAAAACTGTCATGTTTTACAATGTTGTGTAGATGGCAGAGATTAGATCTGAGCGTCATCTTCTTGTGGAACCTCCAACACATTTAGCAGTTCTTCCATATTTTCATCATGATATTAGGCAAGATTTTTCACTTCTAAAGAGATCAAGAGACAGAACACACACAACAAGCAAGAGTTGGAGAGAAAGGTTTCCAGAAGAGACAGATCATTTTTGGACATTCAAGTTTAGTGGATCCAGGCCTGGGACATTTCACAATCATGAAATAGTTTTTGCTGGAAGTGCTCCCTGCACCTCATCTGCTCCACCCCACTGCTTGGAACAGGGTCGTCAGCTTGCTGAGGACCTTGTCCTCTCAAGCTTTGGAAAGCTGTTTTCAGGAAGCTACGTCATCAGGCAATGAACACTAAACCTCCTTGACACTCAGCCCTGATCCAGATCTTCTGACCAATCATGCGAAATAGATACATCCCAAATTATTCATTCCTTTTATAGATCTTGTCTGGGATGGGTTTCTCCTGTGCATATATACAAGATAGGATTAATACTATTGTGTCAGGCACCCTTTGCTATCTCTTTAATCCATGAATTGTAATTCAACGTTTCTTGGGCATGATTCATCTTAGTGTATAGCAAATTTCTAATACAGGCCAGATGAATAGTGCCCTAGGGTGTCTTTTTCTGCTGAGTCCATTGCCAATAAAGGGATCTGGGGGAGATTAGCTCAGATATAGACATGTACACTGTACACATCTGAAATTAGGTGAGATAAAACCTGTCTATGGATTTTTCTTGAAGTGGGAGCAAAAGAATTACCTGTCAAATTCTGGCTTACTGGGTTATGGTGGATGGGTTGTGTATTACAGGTTATAGGTGAACTCAATGTCCTTCAAAGAGGGTACTGTAGTTTTTCTGAATTGACATTATATCAGTAAATCCTTTTTCTCCATTTCCATGTATAATTTTTTAAGAAATAAGTGCTTCTATTAGTTCATTTTTCTATAAGGAATAACTGAAGAGACTTATAGCATGTGACTGGAATTATTTTCACAATATTGAGTATGTAATTTGTCAGTAATTCATGGTCTGTTGATAGAATGAATTTAAACAAATGAATTTGCTTCTTGTATCTTTTCCTGTTTTCATTGCAGACTGCATAAATGAGAACTGAAATAGATGAGAAAATAATTTTTTGAGCAGTGCATGCTAGTGAAGAAATATAAGCATTTTGTGTATGGAATAATGAACGTGATAGTGTTTTAAAAACAGGAGACAAGTAAGTCAATCTGAATCTTTTTTTTTTTCCTATGACAAAACTGGGGGTTTAGGTAAGTTAAGGTCTGAGTGAAGAATCATGTACATGCTCTCTTCAAATGCATAAATATCCACAAATTTTAGATAAACTAGAACACTGGAGTTAAAGCTCTTGTGTATGGCTATCATGGTTTAAATCCCAGCTGACAACTAAGCACTACATAGCTGTTCACTCACTCTCCTCTAATGTGACATGGAAGAAAATCGGAAGGGTAAAAGTGAGAAAACTCATGGGCTGAGATAAAGACAGTTTAATAGGTAAACCAAAACCTGCATGCACAAGCAAATCAAAACAAGGAATTCTTTCACCTTTTCTTATTGGCAGGCAGGTGCTCAGCCACCTCCAGGAAAGCAGGGCTTCATCACATCTAACAGTTACTTGGGAAGAAAAACACCATAATTCTAAATGTCCCTCCCTTCCTTCTTCTTCCCCCTGCTTTATATGTTGAGTATGACATCATATGGAATGGAATAACCTTTTGGTCAGTTGGGGTCAGCTGTCCCAGCTGTCTCCCCTCCCAACTCCTTGTGCACCCCCAGCATACTCTGCTGGTGGGGTGGTATGAGAAGCAGAAAAGGCCTTGACTCTGTGTAAGCATTGCTTAACAATACCTAAACCATCCCTGTGTTATCAACACAGTTTTCAGCACAAATCCAAAACATAGCCCTGTACTAGCTACTATGAAGAAAATTAACTCTATCCCAACCAAAACTAACAGTGGCTTTAAACAGTAAATTAAATAAAGAGTATTATCAGAATCACAAAATTACAGAATCAATAAGGTTGGAAAAGACCTTTAAGATCATCAAGTCCAACTGTCAACACAAAGCACCATGTCCACTAAACCATGTCCTGAAGTGCCACATCCACATGTTTTTTGAATACTTCCAGTGATGGTGACTCCACCACCTCCCTGGGCAGCCTGTTTCAATGCCTGACCACTCTCTCGGTAAAGAAACTTCTCCTAATATCCCATCTAAACCTCCCCTGGTGCAACTTGAGACCATTTCCTCTTGTGCTGTGTCTAGTTACTTGGGAGAAGAGACCAACACCCACCTCACCACAACCCGCTTTCAGGAAGTTGTAGAGAGGGATAAGGTCCGCCCTCAGCCTCTTCTTCTCCAGGACCCTCAGTTCCCTCAGCCACTCCTCATAAGACTTGTGCTCCAGACCCCTCACCAGCTTCGTTGCCCTTCTCTGAACACATTCCTACAACTCAATGTCCTACTTGTAGTGAGGGGCCCAAAACTGAACACAGTATTCAAGGTGCGGCCTCACTAGTGCCAAGTACAGAGGCATGATCACTTCCCTACTCCTGCTGGCCACACTAGTTCTTATACAGGCCACGATGCTGTTGGCCTTCTTGGCCACCTGGGTACACTACCAGCTCGTATTCAGCCGGCTGTCAACCAGCACCCCCAGGTCCTTTTCCGCCGGGCAGCTCTCCAGCCACTCCTCCCCAAGCCTATAGTGTTGCATGGGGTTGTTGCAACCAAAGTGCAGAACCTGGCACTTGGCCTTGTTAAACCTCATACAGTTGACCTCAACCCATCGATCCAGCCTCTGATCTGCAGAGCTCTCCTACCCTCCAGCAGACCAACATTCCCACCAAACTTGGTGTCATCTGCAAATTTACTGAGGGAGCACTCAATCCCCTCATCCAGATCATCAATAAAGATATTAAACAAAACAGGCCCCAAAACTGAGCCCTTGGGAACACCACTTGTGACTGGTCACCATCTGGGTTTAACTCCATTCACTAAAACTCTCTGAGCTCGGCCGTTCAGCTAGTGCTTTACCCAGCAAAGAGTGCACTGCTCTAAGCCACAAGCCACCAGTTTGTCCAGAAGAATGTTGTGGGAGACAGTCAAAGGCTTTACTGAAGTCCAGATAGACAACATCCACAGCCTTTCCCTCATCCATTGGGTGGGTTACCTCATCATAGAAGGAGATCAGGTGGGGCAAGCAGGACCTGCCTTTCACAAACCCATGCTGGCTAGGCCTGATCCCTTGGTTGTCCTGCACATGTCCTGTGAACACGCAAGCTCAAGATGAACCTCTCCATAATCTTCCCTGGTACCAAGGTCAGGCTGACAGGCCTGTAATTCCCCAGATCCTCCTTCCGGCCCTTCTTGTAGATGGGTGTCATGCTGGCAAGCCTCCAGTCATCTGGGACCTCCCCTGTAAGTTCACTGAAAGGAAATGGAGAACCTGAGCAGACTGTTTACTTCAGAGGAACAAGAGATCATGAAATTTCTAGTGCACGGTGGCAGCTGGCAGTACCTGATGTAGCATGTGTATTGTCTCCATGGTGCTTCAGTGAAAACCTGTAGTCTGCATCATCATGGGGCAATTACAGTCCCTGAGAAACTCTTCTTCATTTCTTAAAAACATTCCCCCCTTTATTACAGACTGGACCACTTGCTGTTTTGGCATGTATTCCAGGACATAGACTGAGATCTGTGAAGTTTACTGGGCAAGACTTAAAGTTTACCTGAAAAGCTGTATGAATCACATGAGACTTTTAACATTTCGCTTCTATAGATGTGTGATTGCCACAGAGATTAGCATAGTGCCATTTACCTAGGAGGAAAAATAATGTATTTACAGTATATTTTTAGTTTTATAAATTGCCTTTTCTTCCAAGCTTAGGTACTATGAAAGTTAAAGACCTACTTTTCCCATCAAATGCATTTAGAGTTGTGGTAAATCTGCCAATTAACCTTCCTAATTTTAACTGATTGCTGCTGAAAAACTACTTCTGGTGATCTGGTAGACTACCAGAAACATACTCAAATTCATCTTTAGTTTGAATTAAATTGAAGTGTGTTTCTTTGTTTTGCTTTGTTTTTAAGTACTTACTATCTTGTACCACTCTTCTGATACAGAGAGCAACTCTTGTACCAACTTCGGAAAGCAGAACCTAACTTTAAGTTGTATATGTTGTTAGTATTTGGCAGTTTGGGTACTATATCATGTCAAAAACTGATTCATTCTATTGGTACAGGAAGAAGTGAAGCAAGTAGTGAATCTCTCAGGATCTTCACATCTCTGTTTTCTTCATAGTTAAGGCCAACGACCGGTGACAGTTTTGTTAACTCGTCACATAATGTCATTGGAGATTCCACATGGTTGTCTGACGGTAAATTTTCCTTTCCATTTGTTAGAGGGTACCAACCAACAGAAGACTGAAAGGAGATAATTTTCTTCTATAAGTTTGTAGTGAAAAATGTGTAAATGGAAGTAGTCTTGCATGTTCTTTTGTTTTATTTTTTATACCATAGTACATTTTTAAACTGTTGATCACCTAACAATAGTGAAATGAAATTTTTGAACTAGAATCTGAATGTAGAAGTGCAACTACTCTGTGTACACAGAATTTCTATTGTAGTGCTTTCAAAGCTTCACAGACAGAGCTGAAAATATTTCATTTTAACTTCCACACTCTGTCATGCTGTGATGTTTTCCTTGTTCCTCATGGGCAGGTCATTCTACATATTTCCCACAGAATTCCCACAGAGAACCTTTGACACATTCATGAAGTTACAAAAACATTTGGATGAGCAAGTCTACAAAAATGGATAAACATACTAAAACCTTACTGGGTAAAATAATATGAAAAATCCACCAAAGGAAAGTTGATTACCTTTGTAAAACTGTCTTTTCAATTTCCCCATTGTAGGTCTTTCTACAGTGTCCTGATGCTCACAAATGACATCTCTGAATAGCTTTTTCAAAAGTAAAAGTTGGTATTTTAATCAGAATCAATAATAATATGTGGGATACTAGCGCATGTTTCTTCAAGATGAATGGGTGCTTAGAAGCAACACATTGAGAGACCTAGCCTCAACAGCAAGGTGAAGAAACATCTTTAGCGTCTGAA
>NW_010561375.1:45057-71993 GCF_000687285.1 Phaethon lepturus | reverse complement strand
GTGACACAGGTGTACCATGTTATTCAGCCTCAAGAAATTAAAGAACCAAGTGTACTATTTGAATGTACCTTAGATGTACAGTCTTGAAGGTGACAAGAATAAACGGTAACGGAAAAGTTTAAGATCTTCAACACCAGTATGTGGAAAAGTTTCAAAAGAGAGATTTAAACCCAAATTAGTATCTTAAGCAAAATAATAACGGTAGGACATTAACATGCATACTTTGCAGAGCTACTAACCCTGTAAAATTTAAAAGATGTTTTAGATATTTTATATTTTTGATACATATAATATACATTTCTGCATTCTATCTGCATGGGTCATACTGTTGCTCTGGTGCAAACCTGTGGAGAACTGTATTCTCTTAACTCACTTACTGCTACCTGAGAGAGTACTGAGTATGATCCATTAACCTGAACTGATGTACAACAATATAATTTTTAACCTTTAACAAAAAAGTGTTTAATGTTTGTTTTAATCAATATCTTTCTGTAGAGGATGTATTGGGATATAGTATTATTGCTTATAGGCATTGACCTCTCAAGCTTGTTGTTTCTAATTTGTGTTCAGTAGATCATAATTTGTTAAGAGTCTCTGCTTTGTATTCCCCGTGTCTTTAAGTGAAAATATGTTCTTCCCTTTTATTGCTACTAGTTTTATGTTTACAACTCCCAAATATTTTGATTCAAAATCTAGAAATCCTGAAATCTCACACTTTAGAAAGGAGGAAATAAGGAATTCTTTTAAGATATCAATTTCAGTATCTGCATTTTTTCTTCTTTTACTTCCTCAGTTTGTAAGTTCATCTCTTCTTCCAGGCACAGGAAAGAACGAGAGATTGTTGGTGGATTTTTTTCATTTTCTATTTAATCAGGAAAGAAATGAACTTCATTTAGAGAGCAATCTGCCTTTAAGAAGAGGAAAAATCCTATCATTTCTTCCTTCTTTGTATAGTTTTTCATATCTATTAATAAAACCATAGTTTCTTGTAACTGTGCACATATAGGATGGTATTTGCTCTTATTCCAACATGTTTGCCTTATTTTAGTCAGGAGCTTTCATTTCTTCTGATATCTGGCACTCTGGCCAGTGCCTTGATTTGGAGGACCCTATACCATGATTTATTCTTAATCTTTGCCTGATTTGTGTGATATAAGAATTGTGATGGAATGAGATTACAAGAAGATGTTCGTGTCACAGTTGTTTGAACCATTATGATTTATCATAACAACACTGATTAGATAATCAGACTCTTGAAAAGAATAAGTATATGTCACTAAGATTTGCTGGAGACAAATTTCTGTTAAAATATTACTTACTGCACTTGGATTGATTAAAATTTTTTTTTTAATTTCTGCAGTTATAACTATGTTAGTCATGATATTTAGTATTGTATTATATAAATTTTCTTAGGTCATTGATAGATGATCAGTATAAAGGAGGAAGATTTTAATTTTTTAATATTTTTTCTGTTAATAGATTTATGTTGTTAAATCTACCTACTGCTTTACGTGTCTGACAGGATATCATTCTATATACTGTTTTTGAGTAACCAAAATGGATGCTGTTACCTCATTTACAGTTCAGGAGATGAAACTCATGTCTATTTGATGCATAGTCAAGTGAGAACTACATCTCTGCATCTCATGATACAATTTCAACTAAACAGCACGATTTTAGAACAAGGTAGTGACTCAGTGCACTGACTAAGTATAGTGTAAAACACAATTCATTTGAGCACCCAATAAAAGGACTTGGTGAGTTAAGCATCTGTCTTGAGGAACTTGGTGAACAAGATTGCAACTTCCTGTGGTGAAGACTTGCCATAAGCAAATAAATCATGCAGGATTTCAGTCAGATCTGTGATGAAGAAAACAAGCCTCATGGCAAAGCAATGTTTTTACTATGACTGAAAATCATAATAAAAATTACAGAGCGAGACTATCTGTATAAATTCTGCTGAGGTTGGGATTTGACTACCTAAAACTCACCTAAATAGCAGCCAGTATGCCAGCCTGCCTACGTGCTGCCTACTAACGTTATCAATATAACAGGCTTACAATTAATTTGATGATTCCCAATCCAGCCTCCAAGTTACATAAAAACAAACTTACCAACTCATTCTCAGATGTGCCTGTTTTGAGCAGCTAGGCAACTATGTCCTTCTTGGTGTTCTGATGAGGTCTGTGTTTAGATGGATGGGCATCTGAAATCAACCCAGATTGGATAAGATAGACATGATCAAGAACAGTAATAGTTCAAAACTTCTGTATAATAGTGCAAGACCTTGAGGGCTCATTTGGGGAGCTGGGCGCTCAGTATCCTAAATACTGTTTGAGCTGAGATCAACATTTCCCTCCTATCAAGTATGTTACCACATTTAATAGTGAGTGTTGTCTAGAGTGTCTTGGGCAAAAAGAGAAGCGTAGGCACTACCAGGAAGGAAAAGGAAATCTGACACCAATATACCAAGTGGAACATTCCCTTGGTTAGGGGTAAAACAGGTTGATACTCCAATGTCAGTCTCATGTATAAGGTCTCCAGCAGAATACTTAATTTGAAGAAAAGGAACAGATTATCTCAAAACTATCTAGGTTTTTGGAAACTTTGCACTACTTTGAGACTAAGGGTCATCTCCTCAGGCTGAGTAGCACTTAAAATGCAGACTCTTCAGCTTTTGATTGCCTGTTTTAACCAATAGACTACAGGAAGTAGATGTACTATACGCCATTAGAAATGGACAGACTAAAGCCAGAGCTGAAAGGACTCCACTTCCTCTGTTTAGAAGCCTCTGTTTAGGTTCCTAAATTCTCAGTGGAAGAGGTAAATATCAAGGTCTTCCTGAATAGTATGGATTGCTATCTCTCTATGGAGACACTTCAGAACTACTCCAAAAATATCAGAAAGTCTAGTTTAAAAATGTTCAGTGTCCACTTTAAGTTGCCTAAACCCCATTTAGGAAATAATGCAAGATTTTCCACAGGGTGATGTATCCCATCCTAAAATTGCTGTCTAAGGCAAAAGGGGTGGATAATTTTCTCTGGAAGCACTTGTCTCTCTTCATTGACTATGAAGACCTTAAGTTAGGTGGAATGATTCTTGTGCCTTTAGGTCAAGTCCCTAAAATGTCAGTCAGATACTGTGAAATGAGGCACCTCCATAAGATGGTTTAGTGTCATCCTTAATTTCTGTGGCATGCTGACTGCTTAAATATTTCACCCAAACTACAGTCATTTTGAGATGTGAAAACATGTAAGAATAACTAATGGTGAAGTGAGAATGTATATTTGCACTTGTACCATTTGCTCCCATCACTGTATGTTGACATTGTGTGTTTCTGTACATTGGACTAACTCTTCTCTTTTTCGAAGGAAGATGAGGTGCTCTCTGTTTTTGGGGCCCATCATCAGGACACTCATTCTAGAATTTTAAAGACCTGATTCCTAGGTCCCCTTCAGCCACTGGACAAGGGTCAGACCCATATTTTCCAGGCCCATGAAAGTCTTACTAGACTTTCTGGCTAGAGGAAATGCTATGAGGGGGCCAGATATCACCTCTTTGGTCAATATTTGGATGTCATGCAAGAATGGTGTGGCAATGAGGATCTCTACTAGGTTATGAAGTGAGGCAGACATTCTCCTGTTGAGGAATCCTTGTGGTGCTTATGCATTTTACATTAAGGAGGATACAATACACAAGTAGTCTTAAAGTTTCTGTTTAACTCTCAGATGAGATGTGAAAAATTAACTATTTAGATTAAGTTTACTCTTTAGGAGTTATTTATTGCTGTTTCATGGGAGCTGGTCTCTGAAAGAGTTTTCCAATTTTCCTTTTCAAATCACTCCCTATGCAGAATAAATAGAATATTTCTAATGTAAAACAATTGTAGTTAATTTTAACTTAACTTTATAATCAATTTGCCCTCACTTTTTAGTATATGACTTCTTAATTCTGCTCTTTTAATAAGTTACACCTTTCAAGAAGGGAAAAGAGAGCTGGGCCTTGTTGGGTCACTCAGGCACAGAAGAGTCCTGATTGTCTTTTTTTACTTTCTTTCAATACTATACAATTTTATGGATCATCATGCTTTGTTGTGCCACCTGGATATCCTAAGGAAATTCGATCTTCAAAATACTGTGACAAACTCTTAAGCAAAATGTTGCTGAAATTAAAGAAACTAATGACACAACATCTGAAATAGTCAACAGTTTCTTAATATTATTTAAGGACTGGTTCCCATTGTAAGTACTGTTTCCTATTTTTGCTATGATTGTTTTTTGTGAAATGTTGTGTGCTATTTTATTCTCATCCATCTCTGACTTTATCCAGAACGTAAAGAAGCAATTGTAAGGTTAAAATAGACAGCTAACATTTTCCTGGTCACTGAATATATATGAATTCTGATTTATTATTATGACATTCAAGCATACCAACATCCATCTATGCATACAAATACCAGAGCTTAATGAAAAAATGTCCATGATTATTTTTGTAGGATTTAAAAGTATAACTTTTAAATTTATTTAAAGTGAAACTTTTTGCTTGCCTGCTATGGCATGAGATAATAAGGACATTTGATGGATTTAAAAACTCTTTCTAATAATATTTTTTTCTTTTTGTTTGAAAAATTTAGCTTTCTTCTTTATTATTCTACTTTAGTCTCTGGCTTTCATCAATAAACTAGAAATCTTTGATTAAAGGAAATTGCTGTGGAAAATATTTTGATAAAAAATAAAATTGACCAGAGACTTCCTAAGAAATGCATATTCAAATTGTTCTTTTGCAAGAGGTATTACCTTATAGCTACTTTTCCTGTACTATGCATATTGATTAGAGACCTATTGTGTTTCACCCTGATTAATATTTCACTAATCTGGTGAAGCAGGGAACGAATAATAAGAATCTAATAAAATTATGGAAAGTCCGTTTATATAGGGCATTCCAATTGACAGAAATTATCCTTTGCAATGTAATGAATACCTCATTAGTAACTCTTCAGAAGATTATGGATCTCTTAATGCTTACTTTGCTCATATTTGGCTGCTGAGCCTTTTAATAGTCCAGAGACTCCATCACTAATTATTCCTTATCACCTGTCATCTGGCATTCCAAGCACTGTCTTCCTTATAGCTTTTGAGGTAGATTTTCTGTCAGTGTATACTTAAGAAGAGCCATTTACTTTTTCTTTTGTCTTTTTAGTAACTGACAGAAAAGCTTTGCCATTTTCTCTTTTTCTGTCTTCCAAGTGTCAGAGCTAGGTTTGAATGGTCTTTCTCCTGGGGTTTATTAAAATAAGTACATCTATCTACTTACCTTTTCCTGTGTCTTCTTTGATGGGTTTCTCTTTCTGTCTTCATGTTCTCTCTCATAATTCTTACTTCTCCACAATATATGTCTTGATATTTCCTCATGACACTTGCCCCATGAGGATGCCAAAAATGTCACATGGCAAGCTTTTATACACCAGGAAACCTCTAGTACAACTAAAGTAAATTATGAATCCAGTGACCCTCCATGAAATTCAAAGGGTTTTTACCAATACCTAAGTAATGAATACACAAGAAAATTGTGGCATATGTGTATGAAAATTGCCTGTTCATCAGAAAATAAGAGAAGAACAAAGAATATTAGAATATTTGTGGAATCTGGAGCAAGGAAGACTCACTCTTGATGGAGGAGGATCAGGTTATGGACCTTGAAATAAGCTAGACGTATGTAAGTCCATGGGGTTTGATGGGATGCAATCATGAGTGCTGAGGGAGCTGGCTGATGCCATCATTATCTTTGTATCTTGGTGATCCCGAGACGTTCCTGAAAACTTGAAGAGAGCAAATGTCACTCTTGTCTTCAGGAAGGACAAGAATGGAGAACTAAGGAATTACAGGCCAGTCAGCCTCTCTTCAACCCCTGGGCAAGTAATGAAGCAACTAAAGCTTGAAAACATTTCCAAATACATGAAGGACAACAAGGTGATTGGGAATTGTCAGCGTGGATTTATAAAGGGGAAGTCATGCCTGACCAACCTGATAACCTTCTATAATGAAGTGACTAATGAGGGGAGAGCAGTGGATGTTGCTTATCTTCACTTTAACAAGGTGTTTATACTGTCTCCCACAACATCCTCATTGATAAATTGACAAATTATAGATTAGATAAGTGGGCAACAAGGTGGATTGAAAACTGGTTGAACAAGCAGGCCCAGAGTGTTGTGATCAGCAGTACAAAATCCATTTAAAGGCAAGTCACAAATAGGCCAATATTGTTCAATAACTTTATTAATGACCTGTATGATGAGACAGAGTGCACCCTCAGCGAGTTTGCAGAAGGTACAAAACTGGAAGGAGCAGTTGATACACCAGACAGGTGTGCTGCCATTCAAAGAGACCTGGACAGGCTGGAGAACTGGGCAAAGAGAAATCTCATGAAGTTCAGTGAGGGTATGTGAAAAGTCCTGCCCCTGGTGAGGCATAACCACATAATCACGAGGGGCCAAGTGGCTAGAAATCAGCTTTGGAGGAAAGCCCTGGGGTCCTGGTGGACAGCAACCTGAACATGAGCCAGCAGTGTGCCCTTGGCAAAAAAACCAAACAACATCCTGGGTTGCATGAGGAGGAACATTGTCAGCAGGTCAGGGGAGGTGATCCTTCCCCTCTGCTCAGCAGTGGTGAGACACCTCTGGCGTGCTGGGTCCTGTCCCTCATGTAGGAAGTGGCATATTGTAACATATTTTCCTGCTTTAAAAAAAAAAACAACAAAACATTATTTCACAGAACTTTTACCACCGCCAGATAGTATCTCACATCTTTTTCTTGTAGCCTTCTTATTTTTTCAAATTGTTTTATTTATTTATTTACTTACTTACTTTTAATTCTTACCACTTTATTATGTAAAATCCCATTTGCCTTTGAAATTTACACCTTTCAGCTATGTATACATTTTCAACGCATTGGATTTCTGTGGTTACTGAGCAAAGCTACATATTACTGAGGAACACTTTTTATTTATGGCCTCTATTTCATACCAGCAAATTGTTTGTTCACTAGAAGTGTTTAAATACCTAAGTATCTGCTTGTGCCCATATGTCAGATGTGTACAGCGGTAAATGTTTCAAATGCTTCATCAAATAAATTACAGGTGAAAACTCGCAGGATTATGGAGAGAAATACTAAAGGCCTACTAAGCTGTTGAACTCATAAAATTCTGCATCTGACAATATGGATGAAGAACCCCCAAACCCTTGAATTTCATGTTTGGGTCAAGTGATAAGTAACAAATGTGCAAGAAAAACTGCTCATTTATTTTCCTAATTTCAAGTTTAAAGTATGTTAAGTGTGAATAAAGCATAGAATATCATGGACTGAACTATCTTCAGTGGAGGTCTCAAAAGTGTAGATTTCTAATAATTATTCCTAGATTTAAGTTGAATTTGTTACATCTCTCTATATCCATTCACAAATAACCAAGTCAGCTTTGGACTATGCTGGTGTAAAAGCAAAGCAAGAATAAAAGACAGCTTTCATCATGAGGTGTTGCCTTGAGAGAGAGACTACCAAGGAGGAACAGCGGGAGCTGAACTGCAAGTGCTACGAATAAGACTCAGACTGGACCTGTAAACACTGGAGAAGTTACTGGACTTACATCTGGCTCTAAATATCTGTTACTGATTGCAGTTTGATACCTAGACCTGTTTGTAGGCAGGTCATTTAATCAGTTAAGTCAAAATGTTGATTAACATCATGACATTCAGGGCTTGACAGTAGAGTGGGCCATCACATCCTGCTTACTATGTGGTGTCTTTGAAGGTTGCGCTCTGCAGCAGAAGTCTGAGAAATATATTGGAAACCAATCCAGGTAGATTTAAACCTGAATATATGACAAATACATGTAAGGATTGTTCTCCATGAAGGGACTGCCCACTCAATAAACCAGATAAACTTTAACTTTGCTGAATTCACAGAGCTGTGAATTCTGGCCCAAAATATTTTACTTTCCAAAAGTGACATTTTTTTTTTCCCATCTCTTTTTTGTAACAAGGGACAAAATCTCTGAAGTGGATGTTCTATACTCTTCTTATCCTTAAGGAAATGATAGCTGTCTCAAGGACACTTTGCTGGGAAGAAAACCATGAGATACCCTGAATGGGTGTGATCTTCTGAAGCTGGGTGTCTCTTCGAAGTCATAACTAGAGCTCCGAGTGCAGGAAGGAGTGTATGAAAAAGCATGTCTTCAAAAGGGAGGGTTATAGGAATGGGGAGCTTAGGACTGCCTTGTTTTCCAGAGCTCCCTCAGTTTTTTTGTGTCTCCCTGCCTGAGGTGAGATCTGTTTGGGTTCCACAGGAGGAGGCTGAAAGCTGGAGACGTCCCCTTCTCAGATGTATCCCCATGACTACAATCAGACATTTGTTTCCCTGCTGCTTTCCCAGACTAATGAATTTTGCATTCCTGGCTAGGCAGCAACTCAGCCTCAGGAGAAGGAACAGTAAGTGCCTCATTCAGATTATTCATAACATGGTGGTTAGGTCACTCTCGCGGGTTACAGGAGAGGTGGATTCAGCCCCCTGTAAGACGATCAGGGCTGGGAATGCAAACCTCTCATTTCCTTAGTGAGCACTCAAACCACCAGACTATTAAGCATAAGACAGTGTCACCTTTACCAGGTATCTTTCTCAGAAGAGGGCTAAAACACTCTGGATCCTGAGCAGACAGAAGTAGCTAACATTTTCTGTTAATTTTCTACATTCTCAGTGGAAGGATAGACACTTAAAATAGGAGTGGATTGCCCTCTGTGTATCTTCAGAGGCACTCTCTCTCCCCACTATGGTAGGCAGACTAACTCATCAGCTCCCTTCTAGGTCCAAACACATTTTTGTGCATCAATATCTAAATTAAGCACCTAGATGAAGTGCACAAGATTATATCCAGGGAAATTAAATCTCTTCAGACATGCCTACTATGTGAAGAGAGTGACATTTGAACTTATTTTGCTAGAAAAATCTTTGGGGAGTCCTGTGCTGAGACATGTGAGCACAGCAGCATCACATTTGACCCTAACCAATACTCAGTTGTTTAAATTTATTTTGCTTGGGTCTTGCTAGCTCAGGCATCCCCACACCATACCCCATCGCGTGAGGAGCCTGAGAATAGCATTTGTCAACCTGATACCAGGAACTAAGCATCTAAATCCATACTTAATGTACGCAAGAAGTAATGAGTTATTAAGAGGCAAAGGGCAGGCAGAGCCCCTGTCAACTTAATGAATATTTGGGGTACAAATGACCTCTGAAAATCAGGCCATTTATTTTAGCACCTAAAAATAGATTCAGATGTTTAATTTTACATATTCAGGTTGGAAAATTTTGGCTAGAGAGTAAATTAATTGCCTAAGGTCACACAGCAAGTCAATGTATAATGAGAAAGTAATAATGAGTGAGGAAAAAAAGGTATTTTTAATCTCTGTGGATTTATTGAATCCCCAAACTCTTTTCATAAAACTAAAAGTCTTTTTGACTATATCACTGTAATTTTTTTAAATTGTGAGTTAACATTCTTATTTAAAATGCATTTTTTTAAAGTGAAAACAATATTTTTCTCCATGGTTAGCCTTAATTGGTGGTATCTTCTTGTTGCTATGAAAACAAAAGGTTCAGTCAAATCTTCAACAGCAGATATTTTGTTGCATAGGTAGTTAATGAATGAGATATTTGATTACAAAAGGATAAGTAACCCCTCTGTAGCCTACAATTAACATTTAACTTGATATGGACAATAAGCCAAATGAAGGGAGAGTAAACTGAACAAAAAGGATTTTTCTTTTATTAGGGGTTCATCACACACGTATGCTGGCAAAGCACACTGTTGTGACTGGTGATTTTGTGTGCAGATTTGTACAAAGCTAAGCTTTCATCTGGTCAAAAAGAAATAAAAGAACCCACTTGTTCTGGAGAAAAATAATATTTGAAACTGTTCAGATTTCAAGTGTGTGAAAATGATTTATAACAGTCAAGTGCATTATTTGGCAATAATGATGTCTCAGGAAGTTAGTCACTCAGTTCCTGTTAAAATCCTGTGAGACTGGAATGCCAACTTCCCTCACACGCTTTCTAGTTGTAATGAGTTCTTGCTTACACACAGACACAGCAAATAGTATCTGTTATATACTTTTCATGCAAATATAAACTAAATCCTTACCAATAGAGTGTGTCTCGAAATTTATAAAGTATCTACCTATCTAAAACAGTTAGGCAGTCCAAAGGCAGCTGCACTATGCCTTTTTCCTAGTGCACAGAACTTCACAAAACTGTCTATCACAAACAGAAATGAGATCCCCACATTAAGGTTTGAGAAATGCAGGTTGAATTTCTTTCACTGTTGCCAGCTTCTTGCATGACCTTGGCCATATCATTTGTAACATGGCATTAAAGACCACACAGTTTCCTTAGTTGAAAGAGAAATCTGAGTTTGGAAGAATAACTTTTTCTTGGTTTTAAAGTTGATTTTTCCGGCTGTGGACACAACTCTAAGAGAAAGTGAAATCAAATGAAAGCCCAAACTGCTAATTTCATGAAACCCTAGCTGAAAGTATTAAGCAAATGAAGAATAATATCTGTCATAATTTTGTTATCTAGAATTCTGTAGATATATTTTTTCTAGTTAATCTCTCTGATCCTTTTCTTTTCTTCATATTTCCTCACCAAATCACTCTTTTCAAAATTTCTTCTTCTGTGTTGCAGGACTCCCCAGGGTGGACTCTAATATTAGGTAGTGGAATCACATTGTGGTAAGGGATTAGTTTCATATACTAGGCTTTCCACACAAAGGATATGCAAATAGTCAATAACAATCATTGCCTAAACATTTAAACACTGTATATACTGAAGAGAAAGTACAAGAACTGCCAATTCTATTATCTTTCAGGTTCACCATAACTGGGCTTTTCATCAAGGCTGTGATTCTGCAGAAAGGATGCAATGCTTGGCTAAAACTCCCAGTCTTAATCAGTGAACAATCATGAAACTGTGGACCATGGGCACCACTTCATTCTGGCATGTGAACCATACCTGGCTTTGTGCTGGCTCTCTTTGTGGGAAGAGATGTCAGCAACCCAGAGGAAAATGAGGGTTCCTTTGTTCATAGATGACGCTTGCTTTGTTCATAGGCTGAATTTTCTCATTGCAACTGAATGTTCAACACTCTTTTTACTGTGTTTTTATCTGTGAAAGACATGTCTTGTGTCAGAGTTTGTGAAAATGAATATGTGCCCAAATTAGGTTTCACCTCTGTTGTTCTTTTTTACGGGCCATACGTGTCCTGGCTATCACTCCAAGACATAAGTGTTTGTTTAAGCCATATCAGCCAGTTTGCTTAAATGAAACCAACAGTAATGTTTTCAGGGGGTTTATTGAAATGGATTTTTGCTATAGTTAATGGACATGGTTCAAAATGAAAATCTCTACCTTAGAGAAGTAAAGAAGAACTGGCATTGGGTAATAATGCTCGGTTTGTGGGGCTGCAGTGTGGTTTCTTTGGACCTGCTGAAGGTATCCTGTGGTTTCTGAACTGAAGAAATAATTGGCTTCTAATGATTCAGACAAAGTGAGTATGGGGTACAAACCGCTACTATTATGGTTATGAACATTATTGTTTATTCACAGCTTTAAATGTGAGTCATCATTTCTTGAAAGGAACACAGAAATCCTGTGCTTTTCTCTATTCCCATCTTCTGTTTATTTTTATGTTTAATCATTAAAACAGTTGTAAGTCTCATCTTTTGAAACCCGTCTTTATCTTTGTGTTGTGTATATCAGTGTGAGACTAAGCACAAGATTGGACATAAACCTTTAAGAAAAAAGTACATCCAGTTGTGGAATTTTCTGCTAATACTGTCCCCAGTCCTTTGTGGTATCCAAAAAAAAAGATCTAACAGGTCGCCTAAGGGCACGGTCCTTTAGCCAAGTCAATAGCCGCGTTGAACTATATACGTTGAATTGTGTTTATGACTCAAATTGTTGTGTCCCATAGGGAAACACAGATGTGAAAATTTATTAATTTTACACAAAACTTAGAGCCAAAAATTCCACAATATGACTTTTTCTATATTCTTAAAACCAATATAAGATCAGAAGGAAATATATTTATAATTTATTTATAGTAGTAGTTAATTTTAAGAGAATGTGTGATCACAATATATTACAATGTAATTTTAAAAATACATTTTGCTACTTAAATTTTAACAAAATATAAACAAGCATACACAGGAAACTCTGTCAGAGTGCAAAGCATCTTTTATGTCATTGTCAGTGAAAGATTCTACCTTTATTACTCATTAATTATTTTCATATAAAATTTGTGCTGTTTAACAAACAAGAGAATAAAAAGTTGTGGGTTTTTTTTCTATTTGTCTATTTTTTCTACTTTTCTACTGCAAACTAAATCTGGAATACAAAATTGAAGCTATAACCCTTTTTTTTCTTGTTCATACCTCATCCCTGACAATAAATATTCTGAAGGGTGAAAGCATTCTTAAATTACAGTATTGGCTTTCTTCATAAAAAACACTGTGTTTCTAGTGTAAGTCTATGCCTTCAATGGGGCTACAGAGATGTATGTATCCAGGAGCATAATTTGTACACTCAGGCTGAAGAGTGAACCTGCCACAGGAATTTAATGCTGTGGATTGATGCATTAAAAAAAACCTAAAAATCCCTTTCTCAGAGCTCTCTGCTTCTGTAGGACTGTCACCAGTAAAAAGTAAAAGCTAGTCTATGTCAGTAAATGGATATTATACTGAATACACACAGGAAGAGTCAGTGTGTTGAATAAAATAGAGGCATTTTTAGTTGGAGACGTTGGAGTTGCAGTTTAGGCTTTCAACTATACATGTGTCAATAGCAGTAATTAGTTCTATTCCATTACATTCTTATACTAGTTTGCTCACCGTAATACCTGAGTGCATAAGTACTGCATGGTGGAATTCAATAAAATTGTGCTGGTGTGTTTTATTTCCTTTTGCCATCATCTGCGCAGCTTAAGCGTATGGCATGCAGTGAACATCCCATTGCTGCCTTTGTTTTTAACCATATTACTATTAAAGGAATAAATAGACACATTAAGTCAAGATGCAATTTCAATTAGACAAGACAGGGTGAAGAAGCATGCTTTGTACTTAGTGAGGACATAGGGAAGACTTATAATGGCCCTCAGTTTCTGTGGAGGTTCACAGTTTCAAGCCAGCTTTCAAAAAACTTTGTTTACCTTCAGACGAATTTCACCCTCCTCGGGTTCGTGACAGAAAGACAGTTCTCAGTTATTGTCTCCATACCAGAGCTTAGTTAATCTTCTAGCCAGTCTGGTTCCAGGTCATTGAATGCCCGAGAGAGATATGGTCTGTGACACTGACCATGACGGAAACCAGAGGCAGCTTTAGGCAGTGAGGCAATCGGGTAAATGCAAGCAAATGGAGTTTGCCCACATTCATTGTCGGCAATATAGACTTTATCCACTTCTTGCTGCTTTGCCTGAAAGACAAAACAAACTGGTGAGATTACCCCATTTCACCACAGGCTTTAGTCGTCTTCTACTGGGCAGAAGCCAGAGGCCTCAGAGGAAAAAAAATGACAATCTCACTGATAAAATTACAAACGAGAAAATTACCGCTCTCTACACCCTGCAGCTCCTTTTTCTTCTTCTGTACCTTTCTTATCTTTTCCTCTGTAATCAGCAGCAGCACCGAGGGCTAGCAACATACTGTGGTTTGGGAAGATCACTGCAAGCTGGCTGCCTCTCCAGAGAGTGGAGTGTGCTGCAGGCACCCCTGGCCAGCTGGTATGTGCTCCACGATGTATCCCGTTCACACCATGGGGTGGCAATGGCTCTGCTGTGGCTGAGGTGAGCAGGAAACTGGACAGAGCTAAAACATTTAAATTTACATAGGACTTTTTACTATTGGGTCCTGGCAACACATCAAAAACCTTAAGTGTCGTGTCATTTGGAAATTAATTTAAAGTTTATTGTTTACCCAGGACTTCAGTATCTCAAAATGTTAACTGCTCTTCCTTTAGGGCACTGTCAGTATCCCCATTCACTACATGCTGTACAATAGCACCTTCACATTCATGAAAGGATTATCTTTACTGTTTTAAGTAGGTCTCTATAGTTTCTACCTTTATTGTTCCAATATTACTTCCTAGAGCTTCTATATTTAGCTGTATACAGAAACTAATGATGTTCTTCACTATAACTGCAGACATCATGAAAATAGTATGGAAACAATATGAAATCATCCTACTCACACTTGTAAATAATGTGATTCTTATGTATGTACATAACTGAAGGTATCATTTCTCTTTGTATTTTTGTATCCAAAATTTGCTAATAAATCTTGCTTGCAAAGGCTGACGCAATATTGTGCCTTTTCCTTCTCTTTGTGTGTATGTGTATACCACTGTAATCTTGCTGAGCTGTAATCTGACCATAAGTTTATTTCTTATTAATGTCTTAAATAACAATGGTACTCTTAAAATACACAAATAAAACAGCTGTTGTCTCAAGGAGTTCCACATTTGTGAAATAAATAATAAATAATATAATCATTCCTTTAAAAATAAATCTCATAACAGCATGGCAAGGGCAATTACTTGCCAAGATTTACGGTTTGCCACTTGTACAAAATAACTGAGTTGCCCATAAATGTTTTAAAACATAGGAGGTAAGAGCATAAGTACTGGTAAGTATTACACAAGTACAAAAGATGTCAGAAGGAAGATATAAAGAACTTTGTAGGAGAGAAATCGTGGAGGGCCATGTCTGGAATGAAATGGAACTCAGGCTGATCTAAATTAGCCATCATACACTTGATGACTGCGAATTGTGAAATGGAAGAAACTGATCACTGCTAGAGATCACTGGAAAGAGAAATATGCTGTTCCCTTGCCGTGTAATCTCATCTACTTTATTACACATAAAAACTATAGAAGCTTATGGATGATGTAGACACTGTGTTACTGAAACAAATACATCTAAACCAAACACTGAGAGACTTTTAAAAACATCCAAAAAACAAACCCCACACCCCAAAAAAATTAGCACAGAGTTTAAACAGCTTATGTTTTGTCTGAGTATATTTTTCCTTTTCCTTTCAATTTACAAAACCCCAATCTCATTCTTTTGTATCCCATTGCCATAAAATGAGGAGGAAGCAAGGAGGTGAAGTTAGGAGAATCCAGACACTTAGTCCCAACAATTCATGCCTGGCTTTTCAGGCAACTCAAATCCACCTATAGGTGTTCAGGACAATATCAGTTTCTCTAGGACCTCTACTATCAACTCATCAAAACCAAGATGGCTCAGGTACTGCTGTGCAAGGGTAGTTAGCAGTTGACTGAGAGCTTTGTGAGCCTCTAAGGGTCTATGAGTCAAATATTTGTCCAGCTGGGTCTCATGTGGTATTATATGACAACACACTCTCCTGTGTGAGTGCTCGTACTTTCTGGTTCAACCAACTTGGAAAACAAACACAGAAATAACTGTTAGGACAGCTAACCCATTGGTTTCAATATTTTTAGCCCTTCTCTTCATGTTTTCTTGGAGCTGATGCAAAAACTTTTAGCTTTGTTTAAAAGGTTTTGAGGAATGAAAGTATTACACATTTCCGAGAAGAGTAAACATACATGCTCATCTTTCCTAGCACCAGTAAGCCTATTCAGATTTGCTGCCATGCAGTAGTGAAGCATGCTGCTCTCATGGAATGCTAAAAGGTATTTGACAGGCTGCATGCCAGTTAAGTACATAATTCTAAACCCTTTCTACATTAAATTTTAATATTGTATCTTCTGTTATTAAAGGGTAAAAATCCTTTAGCATTAGCTTTTGTATCACCTGAGCAAAGTAAATAAAGTAAAAACAATGAATCAGATACAGAGAAACATGTTCTCACTAAAGACATTAAAGGGTGCAGTATTTGATATTATTTAATATTTATACCATTTGCTAACAGTTATTTATTCCACAGGAAATATGAATAAGGGGACCAATGACAACATCCACTGAACTACAGGAGAAGGCTTTCAGTGCAGTTTATAAATCATATTGTGCTGTTTGGGGAGCCCTAAAGGTACTATATTGAAAGCCTATAACGCTTTAGAAGCCTTTCAGTTTTATGCATTTAATGTTTCTCCTTGGTCTGTTCTGATGTGGAAAATAAGAAGCACAAAACTTACACATTTTGAGTGCTTCTCGACTGTGATTTTATTGCTAAAGGTGCAATTTTATTGTTTTATTCGCAATGCAGGACAAATAAGTTCAATGAACGTCAGTACAGTAACAAATAACCTTTCAGCCATTGTGTGTTTTGGTAGAAGCACACCCAGTGTTCAAGAAATATGGTTCTGTCTTCTTGGTTAGGGATGTCACGTTTCTTGTTTCCTGGATTCTTGTATGTTTTACCCCAGCAAACAGATATGAAAATAAAAGGAAGAGATTAAAAAAAGCAAACTGATTTGCCTCAGTACAGGCAAAAATAATTCAGAAAACCAGAACTAACAAATAAAGTTTGCTTCATACTGAATTTGTGCCATTTTAAGTTTTAGTTTTTTAACCCATAGTATTGGTCTCTTCAAAGGAGTGAAATACTTTATCTTCTTGACAGAACAAATTGAGTGGAAAATTACATAAACCCCTCAGCAGATGTTCTTTCCCACATTGTTTGGGAATTTATCCCCATTACACAGTGCTTCTAAGGCCCATGCCAAGCTGAATGGTGACATTAGCAAACCTGAAGATATGTTTAGGTGAGCAGTATGCAAATATTCTCCTACCATCTTCTTCTTATTTTTCAGTGCCAAGTAACTTCACCGTGGTCTTCTAATACGTTTCTATCAAGCATATCTCTGTGTAGGTGCTAAGCATATTATATTTCCATTGCAAATCCAATAAATGGGAACCTGCTTTTTTTCACTGAAGCAAAAGCCAAAGTCCAGACCTTTATAAATTCAGTTTGCTATAATGAATGGGTCTTGGAGTCAAAGCTGTCAGGCAACAAACAACAGGAAAAAATAAACCAATTCCAGTTCCTACCGCCTGCAACATATCTATAGCTGCATAGCATACTAATCGCTGCAATTCAGATGGCATCTTCAAAATTATAATGCACACCAGTGAGTTAAGCATCTGTATAACAATAAGATTTGTCATCCATCATTCAGTGAACAGCATAAGGCAACTTACTGTCATCTAGTGCCAAGTGACATCTATCTAGATTGTCTGCCTGTCCATCTGACTCCAAACTCTGCTGCAATCTTCGATCCATTCCTTTTTTTTTTTTTTTTAATTCTTATTTTTTAATGTTCTGGTAAAGCATCCATGAAGTTTGTGAATGAAAACAATGGCACATGCTATAACCAATACACAATGAAAATCTATTCAATGAATATCCATTATCCCTGTTTATTCATTAGCAAATGTAGTGAATTTCACCAACGAAAGCACCAGCAGAATAGCAAGGGAGATTCACAGCCCAAGCCCAGGAAGATACATCTGCAGCTGAGAAGTGCATGAAGAGATGCACAGGAATCTGGAAAAAAGTCAACAATCCCATGCTCTGGGGTGCATCCAGAAAGAAATTAAACTACTTGCAGAGAAAAACACCTCAGCTGTTCTCCCTGTACTTCCTTGCCCCTAAAAATACATTGTGAATTGGGACAGTGGAAAAAAGAGACTGAAGAATTGCAACAAGAGATGAACGATAGTAGAAGTTTTCTCCACTGGGATTAATTAGTCTACCTTGGCTTAGGAAGAATGGCATAAAGCAGATTCATTGGATATGAAAATTGGAAAGAGCCTGATGTTTTTAAATAGAAGCAGTAATATACACACGAGAATAGTCAGGAGAAACATGAATTCCTTCTACAACAGATAAATGCTGTTTGTGGTGTTTCCAGTAACAGACCTAAAGGAGGTAATTTTGGAAATAAAACATTACTGCACTGATTGGTGGCTACTCTGAAATGATTCCTGGAATACTTTCTTGATGAGGTGAGATTACCAGGAACATCGGTGCAAAACCCAGTAACAACACTACATAAAAAGGGCATTTTTGATAGTATCAGTTTCAATCCAGGGAAGAAGTAGAAAATTTCTATTTAATTAATTGTAGGTAGGAATAGTAATCATGATCTTAATCTGATATTATTAGAGAGAAACAAAGAAGATATATACTATGTTAAAAGGGATAGCAAAAGATAATATGTAAATCATTATGGTCAGAGATCTCAGCCATCACTGTGGTTATTGGTCTAAGTTTTGCCAGCAAAACTCTATGGGTCATAATTCTCTAGTAGAGCCTACTTCAAGGGAGCTGTGTTAATAAAGGTCTGCTATTCACACAGTGCTTGCAAAGAGTTAATCCATCAGTGGTGGACCTGATATAAGAGTTTTCCATTTTCCCTTCCCTCTACCTCAGCCTTCTTCCCTGAAGACCACAGGCCCCTCTGTTGCTCTGAATTAACCAGTAGACCTGTTGCCTCCCTGGGAAACACTGCTGGAGGTGGAATATGCAATCGCTTACCAGTCACAGATCCAGTTAAAATGGGTCATGTGAATGCGGTCAAACCATTTTTAGCAGTCATATACTCAAAGCAATATCCCGACCACTGCCAATCCGGAAGTCCCAGATTGTTATCCAAACAGGCCTCTAGCTTAAGATCAAGAGGGTCTAAAAGAATAAGGAGGAAATGGTAAGCTTTTGCTATAATCTTCCCTATCCATAAAGGTAACGAAGCCAAAAAATTCTGTTTGAAAAATTATGGTAGAGGTTTACTAACATCTCACTTGCAACTTAATTAACAGAATAGCAACTGTTGATAGATAAATTTGGATGACGCCTCTCTTTTTGTTAGCAGAAGTTAATTAGTTAAGTTTCTTCTCTTTATAACCCTTTTACTGTGACAAATATGTAAAAAAATATGTAAAATTTTCAAAAACATCAAAGTCCTGAGCTCAAATTGATCCAGGTTCAGATTTGCAAAAGCATTTATGATATTTCTTCACTTTGTGTGGCAAAATCTAGGTAACTTGATTGCTAAATCCTTTCCTACTTGTGCACTTAAGTTGGATCCACAAAAACACTTGCGCTGAAGACTACTGCTCCTTTAGATTTCCTAATACGGCTGTTTGTCTTCCTCACTCCAAGGTGAACAGCTGATTGAATTTGATACTAGGGTCTGCATAAAACATATGGAAAGCTTAGACTCTTGAGAGACAATGGAGGGCATGCCAAATAGTAAGCATCCATGAAGTGATGGATAGGTGATGTCACAGGAACAGTATGTCATACATCCTAAGACACGCAGAAGGCAGCACAATTCTTTAACCAGCTTTCTTTTCTAGAAGTTGTCCAATGAGTGTTAAATATAAGAAGATATCCTTACTGATGATTCCCTGATTCTTAGACCAGTGACCTAGACCCTAGGATAAATGGATGTGCTACAGCCTTTGTCTGGCCCACTAAGAACATTTTCTGAAAGAGTGGATTTTCTCCAATGGTAATTTAAATGTTACTGTTTAAGAATTTCAGAAACAAGCTTAGCAGTCTAAGTAGGGAATTGGGTTGTATTTCCACACTGAAATAATTTGATGGAATTAAAGAACTTCACTGAATTGTTTGAAACACAGGATATAAGCTCTGTAAGGAGAGTTTATAAGTTTCTACAGTATGTTATTGTGTTTTTCAATTTGGCCATGGAAAAAATGAAATAAACTCCAAGAATATCATGACAAAAAGAAAAGAAGTATTTGACTTTGGCCTGAAGTCTTCATCCCTGCTGCAACACAGAATTTCTGTTGGAAAAGATAAAAAAAAGAAAAAAAATCTGAGCTCAGACTTCACTAAATAAAAGGTTTACAGGTTAATTTCTACTAAACATTACACAGTACCTGAAATAAAAGTCATAAAAACAAGAATTACCTATATTCTATGTATTAGATACTCAAATGGTAGATCTTAGCTCAGGTATTCACCATCTGAATCTGAAAGTCTGCTCGCTTGTTTGTTCTTTCATTCTTTCTCTCTTTCTTTTTAACTTTTGGTTTTTGTTTTTTTTTCAAGCTAGATCTTAGTCTAGCCAAAGGAGAGAATCATAGAATCTTTGGGTTGGAAGGGACCTTTAAAGGTCATTTAGTCCAACCCCCCCTGCAATGAGCAGGGACAGCTTCAACTAGATCAGATTCCTCAGAGCCCCGTCCAACCTGACCTTGGACATTTCCAGAGATGGGGCATCTACCACCTCTCTGGGCAACCTGTGCCAGTGTTTCACTACCCTCATTGTGAAAAATTTCTTCCTTATATCTAGTCTAAATCTCCCCTCTTTCAGTTTAAAACCACTTCCCCTTGTCCTATTGCAACAAGTCCTGTTAAAAAGCCTGTCCCCATCTTTCTTGTAAGCCCCTTTTAAGTACTGGAAAGCTGCAATAAGGTCTCCCTGGAGCCTTCTCTTCTCCAGGCTGAACAACCCCAACTGTCTCAGCTTGTCATCACAGCAGAGGTGTCTGATCCCTCTGATATTTTTGTGTCCTTCTCTGGACCCATTCTAACAGGTCCATGTCTTTCCTGTGCTGAGGGCTCCAGAAACTGGACGCAGGACTCCAGGTGGAGTCTCACTAGAAGATAGCGGGAGCATTGACTGTAATCTGGAAATACTCATAGTGGATAAGGTTTTCAAAACGTATGTTTCCCATATTGAATACATTTAGTTCTCTGCAAAGTCTAAATGTGGCAAAGCCAAAATTCTTTGAAAATGAGCTCCAGGTCATAGAAGTATGTTTTGAGAATTTTACTTACTCTACTCAGTATATGTTCTCTACCTGTTCTGTAATAAGCATCATTTTTTTTGCCTGCTTTAATATTCAGCATCCCTGAGGCTAGAAGATTATATGCAAACAATGTTAATAGCATAATTTCTTTCCATATTTCCAATACAGCCTGTCAATAAATCAAGTTTAAATAAATCCCAGTCCTGTAAGATAAGACAATGTTTGTGATGTCTTCAGTTACATTTTGGATATTTATTATAAAATGTGTGTAGCATGCAGCATTGGAAATGAGTTTTGGTAGATAAAAAGAAATAAAAATTCTATCCCCTATAACCTGGGACAAATTCATAATTATTGTGGTTTAACCCGGCAGGCAGCCAAACACCACACCACCGTTTGCTCATTTCCCCCTGCCCCAAAGGGATGGAGAAGAGAATCAGGAAAAAAAAAGTAAAATTTATGGGTTGAGATAAAGACAGTTTAATAGGACAGAAAAGGAAGGGAAAATAATAACAATAACAATAATAATAACAACAACAATAATATTATACAAAATAAGTGACGCACAACACAATTGCTCACCACCCACTGACAGATGCCCAGCCAGTTCCTCTGCAGCAGGCCCCAGCCAACTTTCCCCCTAGTTTATATACTGAGCATGATGTCATATGATATGGAATATCCCTTTGGCCAGTTTGGGTCAAATATCCTGGCTGTGTCCCCTCCCAGCTTCTTGTGCCCCCCAGCCTTCTCCCTGGTAGGGTAGTATGAGAAGCTGAAAAGTCCTTGAATTAGTGTTAACACTGCTTAATGACAATTAAGACATCAGTGTGTTAGCAACATTATTTTCATCCTAAATCCAAAACACTGCACTATACAAGCTACTAGGAAGAAAATTAACTCTATCCCAGCTGAAACCAGGACAATAGTACAATAAACTTTAACATGGAGTTGACAGAGATAAGAACTCAAACTCGGCAGTATAATTTTTTCAGATATGGTTCAGGTGATGCATATCCCTGGATGACTTCAGTTTTACCTACCGTAAATACTACATGAACTCTCCACCTTATGGGCTTCTGTACAGTAGCACCCTTAAAAACATCCTTGACAGCTAATTGTTTGAACCTACACTAGACATTTCTGTAATAAAAAGCAATATCATCCTGTAAGATGTTTGTTTTATCAGCAGCCCGTTAGCTAACACTCGGAATGAAATCCTCCACTGACTCTCAGTTGCAATTGTGAGATTTCTTCCAGGCACAGATAGAGAAATAGAAACATTTCTGGTCAGTACACTGGCTTGTTGTCTAGCAGCCCTACAGCTACTGCAACACGTGTAGTTTGCTGCTGATGGTGAGGCCAGTGACAGCCACTTAGTTTAATCCCTCATCCGACAGCCACAACTTGAAGTATCATAGCCCTCTGTACCTAAACAGTGACCTTGGGTTGTTTTTCTGAAAACTTCAAAGGGGAGCCTGCTTTTATAATCTACATTTGGCTGTGGGTACTCCAAAGTTACAAAACTGCACTCACCATTAATTTCTTTTATGGTCTTCAGTAAAGAAGAGATATTTTTTAGCAGCTGACCAGTTCATTGCAGAAGATACGTTTTATTATGTCAATTGACTTTGATGGCTGAGCTGCTGGAAGGATAAGTGCAATCTAGTTGTTGCGTCCTGCACAGTAACACCTTTGACCACTACTGCTAGATTCAAAAATTTACATTACAGAACTGCTGCTATAGCCCTGCTAGTGTGGTGGTCAGATGTAGGATATACTGAATAGATATTGGTGGTGAACGTCTGAGATAACCAACCTGTGTAGTCGATAGCACTGTATATTAGCTCTTTGAGGACACAGTTCATGATATCCTGAAGTAGGTGTCTGAAACAGACAAGATAAATTATACAGCCGTTGAGTCTGTAGGGAGTCCAGGCTGCTTAGTTAAAATATTGTTGTCTCTATTGCCTCATAGAGATAGCAGAGAGGAATCACACTAAAGGAATGCCTGTACAGGAATAGTTATGCCATCTCTAACGTAATCCATGCATGCAGAATTATCTTCTGTTTATACAATTTTATCTACATCATGGATGTTAGCATAGCCATTTTACATGGAAACTGCATTTTTACACCCCAATTGTTATAACTATCCTAATAAACATTGCAGTGATTTTTGGTCTGGTTTCCTTGTGAGATACAATCAAAATTGACATTTTGAAAATAAAGAGCAGTACTTTTTATAGAGTTTCAAAATGAGCATATTGTTAGGGTCAGGGTAGACAAAAGTATATTAGCTTGCTGAAAAAGTGCACATTTCTTAAGTTTATAAAGTTACCAATTATTTTTGAACTATGATTAAATATAATAATAACAAAGAGATCTATCTGAAGGCAGAAAATTAAACTAGTGAATACCTATCTACCAGTCACATCATTCTAGGATATAGTTAGTTGATATACAAGCACTCACATTGTCCATAAATAGTCAGGCATGCCACTTTGACCAAACTGTCAAAATATACTTTGGCTATTACTAGCTCTTTCTACTTCTACCGTTTTATAAGACTCTTTACCTCCAGACTACAGGAGATAAAACCAAGCTAAGCACTTTGACCAAACTGTCAAAATATACTTTGGCTATTACTAGCTCTTTCTACTTCTACCGTTTTATAAGAAAAAAAAACAAGCTAAGGATATGACATTTACGTTCATATTTCATTGGTTGTAGCGGCTGGGTAGATTTATTCTACACTTTGAGAGCATACAGAATTAGAAAAGATTCCTATCGACTTCAGGTTTGCCTACACCTGAATGTTTCAAAATCAGTTACTGAGGCCTGGCTTTCATACCAGGCTGAAAACCAAAGTAAAATAATTTCCTAAGAAGGTTAATAATTTCCTAGGAAGGTTATTCCATTTCAGTTTTGCTAGTAAAGTTGTGGGAACTGTTGTATTGAATCAGATCAGCTGTTCCTCTAATCCAGGAACAGATCTAATTGTGAGTAATGCCAGTTTCTTCAAAGCAAAATTTCAAGAAACTCTGTGTGAGCCCCTATTTAATTATCTGCCTGATGAATGACTCCTTTTCCCTCCTCTTTAAATCTCTGTTTATGCCTGAAGCACAAAATATTTCCATGTTTTCCAAAAGACTTGCCTTAGTTTTGTTTTAACACTTTTCACTATAGAGCTATATGTTTTTGTTGTCCATACAACATGTCTAAATCCTTTTAAGGAATCACCTGTGACAGTGGGATCCATTGATAATTATTTTTTTTCCAAAATACACATTTCATCCATTCTGACTTTTCTTTCTTGCAGTCTTATTGATTACCATTTGTTCTTGTATTTTGAAGAAAGGCAGATAGAATTTTACAAAATATCTTTTAGTATGCCACAAAACTACACCAAAATCTTCTCTGTCCCAGTCCTACTTAAACTACAGACTTTCCTCTTCTTATTTACATTTCCTATACAGTCTCAGTTTTACCAGGTCCAGAAGGAGAACTCCCAGTAATTGTCATCAGTTTGGAAGAGATTTCCACTAAGTTCATGGATGTCCACAGCTGCATGGTGCCTAGTTGTTGGCTGGTGCTAAACCACAACAATGGAAAAATAGAAGTAGTGAATTTAAAGGAAAACACAAGTTCTCTTTTTCTAAAATTTTGGATGTCTCAGGTAAGAAATAGGTAGAAATTTGAAGAGAAAAAAAAAGAGTTAATAAGGAACAGGTAATACTAAAAGTGTGGTGAGCTCTATCTTTTCTGCCCTAAATGTCAGATTCTCTTCTTCTCTTTTGAAGAAGGAAGTGCTGGGGAGAAGGGAATTCTTGCTTTATCCAGTGGGGAATTAAGTCTTGGTTTTTTGTTTAAAGTCAGCAGGAGAAGTCTCTTTTGGGACCAGCAATGACAAGGAATGGGGTCCTCTGCTGTTGTATAGAAATTACAGAGGCAGCAGTATGCTCACCTTTCCCTTTACCTCTCGGACTATGTGTCTGGATGGATTGGCAGTCTCTCTCCATCTTTTCCTTCTACTTTAAACAAAATATGTTGGCTTAGATGTGTGGGAATAGTGAAATAAATGGACAATATAGTTTGAACTCCTTAGAAGTACAAAAGTTTCTAGGGCTCCACAAATACAGGCAAATACCACATACTAAACTTCACCAGAAAGCTTCTGTGTCTTGTTAGGTGAGGACTGTTGACTTTGGAGTATATCTATAGAGCCCTTCTCAAAGAGACATGCTCACGCTGCTGCGCTGAGAGTCAGCACCATACCCCTCACTGTAGTTAGTGTGATTGTGCTTGAGCTCAGTGAGAGGTAGGAAGTACTAGCCTGGGCTTATCACAATTGTGACGGTATTATTTTTGGACCATGTGCACAAGCAGACTGCACTTGTAAAGTGTATTATTTCAATATGTTCAGCATTCCTTAAAAATCTTTCAAGGTAACCCAACAGAAAATTGGGTTTTCTCCAGGTTTTTGTGACACTGGACTGTGGGAATTATCATGCTCAGGAGCATGTTCTCTAGTGCATGGAGCTTTAAAACTTATGATAAAAATTACGTACTTCATTGTAGTGGGAACAGTCTTCAAAGTAGTCCATAGCAAAAAAGAGCACAGTGACTACAGTGACTTGAGCTGCACTTTCCATAAGCCCTTACACAAATAGGTCATTAATTAGAAATTAAACATTTTGAAGGAGTTGGAAATTGAATAGGAGACTACTGAATGTAATGAAAAAACTTCATTTAGATTATCAAGAGAAGAAACATTTTTCTTCTTATGTTGCTTAACTCTTTCGGAAATGTTCCCATTTCAGAACTTACAATTTTCATCAGAAACACTTTCCAGAGAAAATTCTTCATCAAGATTCTCTGGTTATACTTGATTTTATATGTATCTTTGCTTTAGGCTTCACTAAAATGATTCAACATTCATATAACTCTTCTGAGGAAAGGAATTTAATTTTAAAAAATTTATTTTTTTCCAATGGACTCAAAGCCCAGGACTATGAAAACAGCGATAATTCTAGCAGTAAATATTACGCCGTTGTTGTGGTTCTAAAACTATATGTTTATAATGCAGAACCCTGAGAGCACAGCTGCGTGCTGCAGTCAGGGCAAAACCAAGGGCTGAAACAGCTGTGACAGCAGCTATTCCTAGCTATTCTTCTGCTGTTCCTAGAGCACCTACGCTTAGACCAGCAGCACAGCACGTGGTATGGTTTTATTCTACTTATATAAGGGCAGATTTGGCTGATACGGATGCATCCACACAGAAGCCCTTTGCCAATGTAGTACTGAAGTAAAGCATTGCTACCGTAAACATAAGCTTAGATCGTATGAGCTGCATTCAGATGAAAAAAATCTTGGGGAAAAAGGACTGTGCTACTAAACCACTCTCAAGCAGTTGTAAACAATGATCATGGATCTTGCGGGTATCAGGCTGATCTGTAGAGGAAGGTACAAAAGACGTGAATCCAGAGAGAAGAGGAAAAGGAGAAGACACTGCCTCCTGAGCCAAGCACAGGCTGTGTCCCCTAAAGAGGTGGAGCTGCAGTGGTGAGTGAAACCTGATAAACTGTTCTTACATAGATGGTTTGGGACCTCACTGTGATTTCAGTAGCTGGTTTTAGCAAAATGGAGTCAGCTACTTAAAACTCAACCCTCTGTGAAAACCTGAGCTGCTTTGGAAAGCTACAGCTCCTTCAAAGCTTGCTGGGTCACAGCGTTTTCCCACTGTGTCCTAGATTATTCCAGTGCAGAAGGACCAACACAAAAGGTCCTATAAAATCCTCTGTTCTGAACTACCCTCACTCTGCATGGTCCTAGTTGGTAGAAGGGACACTGAGGCAGAGGATAAATCACAAAGAGGCACAGGTTTATTAGGTGATCTGAGAAAACTACTATTTCTATTTGCAGTACTTAGTCCTGTGAATATCTCTGGGACTCCAAACAATACAAGCTAGAGGCAAGGGAGGTTTGCTTTTGCGCTCGCTATCATGTACACCATGCATTTAGTCATGTGTGTAAAACTACCTGATAGCAGTTAGAAAATTTTTTATATTTTTCCCTTCAGAGCCATAGGAGCCATAATATCCCATCGTCTGGTATGGCATGAAGCTGTAATG
>NW_010561375.1:32197-44890 GCF_000687285.1 Phaethon lepturus | reverse complement strand
TCTCCTCTCCTCTCCTCTCCTCTCCTTTGTTAGAAGTGGAACAGCATCTCCCCTTGATCTGACTGACTACAAATGTCTTAAAACCACCTCTGTTTCTCATACATATACTTCCTGGATGTGTGCTGAACGTCATTCAGACATAGAGCTCCTCGTATTTCAAAAGGGTGCTGGAAGGCACACGTCTTTCACAAGGCTTGCTGAGAAATAATAACATAGGAATTGTTGCTACTGCACATGGCTGTCATAGCTGTGAAAGAGCTGGACTTTCTGGCATCCTGGTTCTCCTTATTGGACAGACAGACAGGGTACCAGAAGGTAAGGGGAGCTGTCAGATGCAGGGAAGCAGGACTAATAGGTAGCAACTTGCTACTAAGCAACTTAGACCTTGTGTCCTTCACAGAGTGGGCAATGCGATGTTCTGTTCTGGGGGCATGGCGGCTTCTGTGAATGCTTCAGACATCAAAAGTTTTTACCAGGAATACATCTTCTCATGCAGAAGTTAAAAAAGTACACCTTGATTTCTAGCCTTCCTGATTCCGGCTCACTTGGTAGTGGTCAAGGAGCAAAAGATACAGATGTTGATGTCCTTGTTTTCTTTTACCAGGACTCATTAGGAGAGGAACTACCCATTTGTTTTTTCACTGCCATTGTTTTACTCAGGAGCAATATAAACACCTAAGTGGAATGTCATGACTGAAGGAGAATTAAGCATACTAATCTGCTCTCCATTCCAGCCATTAATATACTATATATCCTGTCTTCACTTCACTTTCATATTCATTACTTCTTTAATGAAAAAAAAAGATATTTTAATGGTCAAAAAAATCTAAATGATTAATGATACATCAGTTAATGACATTTTAAAAGTATTTCAGGCTGGAAATGTGACACTACAATCATTAAAAATCAGATTCAATTTCCAAAGGTCCTAATCTTAAACTTTATACTGTTGGCAGAAACATAAAATGATATCCCGTAAGCTCGGGTGCTTCTGTATGATGGAAAAGCTCAGGAGTTTTGTGAGCACTGCCAGAAAATAATGTGTTCTCGGAAATTCTGGAAGTTGAGCAGGAAGATAACTGATGAGGATATGACAGAGCAAACGAACAAATTGCTCGTATACAGGAATTCTCAATCCAGAGATTTTTTTTTTCTCTGAGACATCATTTGGTGTCCAAGACTAGCATAATGGCTCCAAATGGATAAAAACAACAGTAAATCCCATTCTCATGCATTATGCATGAGTTCTCGCTATTGGAGTTTACACCACCATCTGGTGTTTAATTATTCCTGCTTTACACCACACGGTGGTGTGAATCTAATGAAATGAATATGTACATTATAATAATTTGGTGCATAGATTTTGGTTTGTTAATTATTAGGTGTCAGGCGTCCTTTTTCTAAAGCTAAGATTTGAAATTCATTCTAAAAAATAACTGTTTCTGTAGACTCTCACTGGCAAATACAATGACAATTAATTCCTCCATTCTCTAAAGATCCATTATTCCTATATGGTTGGTTGATTTTCTCTAACATCTGTACAACATAAATTAATTATAGAGTAGTGTCAGAATTCCCATTCTCATAAATTGCCATTATTGCTAGAATGGACCTTTTCTATAATGTTTGTAGTTTAAAATGAAAAACAAATATATATGCTTTCGTATTGAAGTACTCTTCTTGTCTGCCTTGCAGACACAGCGGCTGTCACTATACGCACAAAGTTTTGTTATGTATCCAGGTTATTATTTTTTCACATTATCACCTGTAGACCATTAGATTTCAATCTGTCATCAGTGTATCTGAAACCAATATCCTGTGTTATTAAATTAGTGCGGATGGTAGTTTCTACCTGGCAATAAGCCCTGCTGTGAAGAGTGAGACTCTTCAGCAAGTGCAGTGTTCCCAGTGCTCCCAGAAATGATGCTGAAAACTGACTGTGTGTCCCATTAACAGATTATACCGTCCACATATTTTTCTGTGAGCAAAAGTTTTTATAAGTTAAGATACAATATATAGAGAGCCAACAGGGTCTTTCACAAGGAAAACTTGGAAGGTTTAATAGTATGTTTAACAATGATGCTTTTCTACCAGAAGATGGTGGTTATCTGGTAAGATAATGCTTTTAAAGGATATTCAGATAACCACTGCATCCTGCTTACTTTTCTGTGTTTTGATATACTTGTGAGCTCAGAAGTTTGTGAACTTGTGAGCAAACTCGCAAGGTTGGTGATGAAGTATAGCACAAAAAACATGCCTAAAAGATGCAAATGTTTATATTTGAAGAGATATTTGAGAGAATAAGACACAGCAAGATAGCAAGAGAGACTGTGAGACTAGAACAAAAGCATTTTGACATGGTGGTTTGATTTTTTTCCATCTTTGGAATTTTCCCTATTAGTTCTACCTATGCTTTTCCTTTAGCTGTGTTTCAAGTCTTAAGAAATCAAGGAAGAGGAAAGGAAGAATTAGGAACCATACTAGTCGGGTACTATTCAATGAAGATGAAAACCTCAGTTCTATATTACCTTGACAATTCAAACCAGGCAACTTTTATTCCTTCCTTCCTTCCTACCTTCCCTCTGCTCATGAAAACTTTGATAAAGCATATTAATTGTCCATCAATGCTTGTTAGAAAATGATGAAAACATCATGTTTCAAAATAATGTTTTTCATTCTTCTGCAAGAAACAAAAAAGCCTCATTAAACTTTTCATTCATTGTTATGTGTGTTTTAACCAATAGCCTTTTCAAATTAATATGTAGCTTTGAGTGGCATGGAGGAACCTATAGTTTATAGCAGACATTGCGGAAAGAGTATGTATTATAACAGCAAAAATATTCTTTCAGAGTTAATATATTTATCCATATCATGAAGAAAATTATTCCACTAGATCAGCTTTCAAATTGTTATAAATACAGTTGAAGTAGAGCTTCTAAATTCAGTGATGTCACCAAATCTGAATAATAACAAAAAATATTATTAGTTACAGTACTAACAACTAAGCAAATATTCTATAATTTTTCATTTTGTTGAAAAAAATCAGATGTCATTATATTTACAATATATCAAATATTTATAATTTGAATATTGCAAAACCTAACAGAGACATAACCATTCTCTATAGTCCCAGTGAGTGACAAAAAGTGATGTATCAGAAATAATTTTCTGATACAGACTTCCACTTTTCATATGTAAAACTGTGATAGGAAACATTTGTATAGAACAGTGATTTTCTTGGAAATAAGTCTCATTTTTTTTTTTAGAGAGAACTAAGTAAAAAATAATCAAAAAGACTAACAACACCCACCAATTGCTTTTGGTGAAGAGTATGTTGTTTTCCAACTTCTGCTGAGCAGGGAGCAGAATTATTCTGTATTCTCTGGTCCTGGAGTAAGTGGGGATATTGTGAGATTCATATCAGCTCCCTGGGTTTGCGGGGAACCTCAAAAAGTGCAGGTCGTGGTTCTAGTACTTGAAGAAATTAGGGAAAGGACTGCGTGGGGTTAAACTTAGTGTTATCTCATCAACATTCAGCACCACTGCTATGCCATGAAGGAGAAAAAATAACAGAGAAACATGAGAAGAGGAATAGTTAAAAGGCAAGCACTGAGAGGAAAAACATGTTGTTTCTTAATTGAGCTGGAAAGAAAGAAGAGGGGGAGGGGAAGACGTTGCTTGCAGCTCTCTTTTGATGAGAAACCTTTTTGTGCCCATGACTATGTAAGTTAAAAATGTAGTGCTGCCTCTAACAGACAGTCACATTGTAATTCTTATGTGGTAAATCACTGGTGAAAATTCAGGAAGAAAATAAGAGGAGGAAAAAATATAATTCAACAATGTGAACATTTGTAAGATGTACAGGGTCAATTAATCTGAATTAAGGCATCATCGTAACTCCTTTGAAATCACTGAAGCTATGCAAGTTTACATGAGCTGAGATTTTCACTACCTTCTTCTTACTCCCAATGTCTTAGCTCCTTTCTCCCCACCATATCCCAAAGTGTCCCTGATGGTGTTTGTGGTACTATACTCTACTGTAGCTTATACTGTACACAAAACGATAAGGGTGGGGGGAACCCATCCAACTTTTAAAGGTATTAGATTCAGTGCTAAGACATTGTCTCATACCTGAATTTTTTTCTGAACCATCTGAATTTCATGTGTTATTGATGTTTCAGGATTTAATTGATTTTTTTTTCTTGTTTATTTTTCAGACACCTGTATCCCTACCCATTATCTAGGCTGGGCTAGAATTAATCTCACAAGAGTGAATTTCGAAATGGAATTTTCAAAATATTCCATTTTCAGACCCAGAATAAACATGGCAAGAGCCACTGTAATGACATTTGGGCACTTCTGTTCACAGGTGGCAGGGGAAAGTACAGGAACTCAAAAAAAAAAACCAAACTAAAACCCCACAAACGAACGGGTAAACTAAATCTCCTTGAACTTGAGATAAAGGCTGGGCTTGGGGCAGAGGCTTGACATTGTTCTTACTGTAGCTAATCCTAATGCAGTGTTTTCTAACTATACAATAAACATTCCCTCTTGGATGGAGCTGCCTGTCAGCCCACCCTACAGGAGAAATTGCCATATGGATCCCTGCGCAGATGGCGGGGCACTGGCGTGTGCACAGCTGTGCAGGACGAGCACCCAGGTGTTTCAGCCTGCCTGCAACAGGCAGAAAGCAGGCAGCCCTGCAAGGGTGGGGAGGATACTCAGCAAGGGTGAAAGAAACCAGCAAGATGGGATTTGACAGGAAATAGCAATAATAATAAAAAACATTAACAAATAGTAATAAAATGCTAGTTTTGCCGGATCAGTATTTTGCACTCCAACACAGGTAACAAAGTCTGGTCTCACTTAGGCTTTGTTGAGACTGTAAGCAAGAAATACAAATACAACACAAGTGTAGGCACACATGAGGTGGCTTAAAATCGTGTTAAAATATCAGGGAAGATGGAGTTGCTTTGGCTGCCACATGAACTAAATGAGCATACCTGAAGCAGACAGGTAGCACTTGTTTCTCTCCCCAGATTTGCTCAGCTCTCATTCCTGGATCTCCTGCTACCTGATTCCAGTGGTTCAGCTGCCGTCTTCCAGAATTGCAGTCCTATGCTAAACATACTGCTTAGGGAACGCAAAGTCACCTCGCTGGCAGCATCCGAGCTTCTTTTGACTTGTGCTGGTGAAACTGCTGTAGAAATCTGAGCTTCTTTCTGTCGCAGCTGAATCTGCAAAAGATACGTTTTATGCTTTCATCAGCTGAATCCTGCCCACAGCTGCGTCCAGATTCAGATATATCCATACACACAAACAACAGTGCTGTGAAGCTGTGAACGCAGAGGAAATACACATTGAAAAAGCTATTACAAAGTGTCAGAGTTTTATGTTATGCAAAAAATTATTAAGTATTTACATTGTTTACAAGGCTTTAGAAATGCTTAAAGGATGCTTTAAAATAATACATGCACAGGATGAAGGTTTTCTTCAAAATAAAGAATGCTTCTTGCATATGTTTTATGCAAGGTGAAATGAGTGTCCATTTCACATCTTCAGTGTCCATTTCAGTGTTAAAAGATTCATTTTTACCCAAATTTAGAATTTTTGTTTAATATTTCACTGCAATTACAGAAATAAGAAGTCCCTATAAATATTTTTGGATATTGGTAAATATATATGGATTGTTATTTTTCTTTGGGTTGAAAAAATTCAAAGAATATTTTGAGAAAAATACATTTTAAAAACACGGTGAAAATTAGCATCATAGGAAACAAATACGCATTTTACTAAATGTAAAAGAAATACATTAATGAAAGCCAATGTCAACTTCCTTACTTTCAAACATTCCATTGCCCTGTATGCATTATTGACTTTGTATATACATTGTGAAGGAAAACGGAAAATTAAGAATGTCAGCCTAAGCATTTTTGAGCTTTTAACAAATGCAGACTCTTCTCCTCCTGCAATTATTATCCTAAGCCTGGCAAACTTTTGAGTGATTTAGCACAACGGCCAGTATGTCAAGAGTCTACACCAGTGTGAGTCTGGGCTGAGGAATGCAGTAGAAGCGTATTATACATGCACAAGTTTTGGTCACTGCTCTTCAACAAATCAGAAAATATTCATCCTGTTAATCTTGACAAGAATTGAGTGTCACAGAAAGTCAAATGTAGGACTCATCTCATCTAAGGTTAATCATATAAAAAGTAGACTTCCTGGATTTCTCCCCTTCCATGAAGACATAGAAATGAGAAAAATTGCTTTCTGGATATGCCTATCTCTCTCCACTGATTACAGAAGGAGCCCAGACAGCTTGCTTAGGCTAGACTAGCTTTTACATAGCTGCACTGAGAGGCACGAATCCCATCTGCAGTGTGAGATTTTCAAAAGTGCTTACATGTCTTAAGTATTCACTTTCCATAGGACTTCCAGGAATCTGTGTTTCTAAGTTACTTATATTTGGTGTTTATTTTAATTCCTATCAAATAAATAGACAGGCACATTAACAAAATCCAAGCAAGCTGATTATGTCCTTTAGTTCTTGGTGTGTGTTTTAAGCGTACCTTACAATTTCTTTGTCTGTTTTTCATTAGCACATACTTGGAAAAGCAATGCAGAAGATGTATGCATCCTGATGGGGATACTGTGTTCAAAAAGATAACAGAAGAAGAAACATAGGAGAATCTTCATTAAAAATGCTCAGGGGAAGAGAAAATAGCCCTAATGAACTTGCATTGCTACACAAAATAAATTTCCTTCTATAACTAGTAATCAATGATTGTTTTATACTCTGAAGCATTAAAGTAGGTCTTGTATTTATAATAGCTAAAGAAAATTACAAATCTGCATTTAGTCATACCTGTCATCTCTATTTGATTATTAAAGATAATTTGCCTAAAAAATAAGATGTAATATTGTGTTCTACTGATTATATTCCTCAGAGGAGGGAAACTCTCCAGATGAAGCTGTGATGCATGACAGAAAGATTTCATACCTGACCAATAAAGCACACCTTTGTTCATGGCACCACTGGGTTTCACAACCTTCCACCTCATGACTAACTGTAGAAGCCAAGGTTAAAGCCTTTGGGCACCTAAATTCCCATTAGTGAAGTCTCTTAGGCACTTAATCCTGGCACACATGACAGTTTAATTCTGTTAACATTAAACAGCAAGGTGCCAAGATCCTGCCTAAATCCTGGCTTGATTAATAAAATAGATATATCCAGAACTATTTTACCTGGGTGGATTCATAGCATAGCCAGTCTGTAAGAAAAGCAAAGCTACTATATCTTTAAAGGTGCAATTGAATGGTCTGTGAGATGCGAGGGAGCTAAGCTTTGACTCCTCTTCTGTCTGAACCCACACCTGCCTGGGGGTGCCACTGATGAGATGTTTCAGAATGGGAGTTTCTCAGCCTCTTCTGTCTAACTTTCCAGGAAATAATTTAATATCTATAGGGCCAGAGGGAGAGCAGAATGATTTGGCAGCCTGCTGGTTGGAGTGCTCATCTGGAATATGGGATCACTGCCTTCTCAAGGGAACATGTAAATAATCCAGAAAGGGTGTAACAGCTTCACCATGTAAAAATGGAAGTATTCCCCCCTCTTTAACCAGGTGGTTTCAATTTACATAGTAGATGATAGTTCATACCATTTTAGGAAAGAAGGAAGGGAGAGGGGGGAGTGGGAATTGAATATTCCTTGCCATATTATGACTGCTCTAGGTGGAAGAAAGAAGGCAGAGCAGGGCAAACATCTACTTCACAAAAAAAAAAAAAAAAAAAAAGACACATTAAACTCTAAATTGATTGCTTTTGAAGGCACCAATCTCAATACTAATGCTTAATCCAAGATCTGTGAACTTCCAGTTAGACACTTCTCAGTATTACAAAATTAAAAATTGAATGTCCGAAAAATGAACAGCCATTGACTATATTGCTGTCTTTGGAGGAGTATATCTTTAAGATGTTTCTGGTGAAATAGTGCTCTCCAACAGACCCATGATGTTGCAAACCCATAACTGGAAGTTATTGTCCTCCTTTTTCTTCCCCGCAGCCAGACATTGTTATGATTTCCTTTTGAAAGGTGTCAGCACTTGTTGGACGCTTTCCTGAACTGCCTCAACTCAGTATATCTACAGAAAACTGGAGAATAAAGGTGACTGATCAGTGCACTGAAGGGCCTTAGTAAAGCCAACAGTGGAGCAACACCAGAGCTGGGGCCAGGAGGGGACTCAAAATTCCACCCAACAATGGAGGAAAAGGCAAGACCAGCAATTAGAGTAGCTCAGGCTGCCATAGAATCATAACCACATCAGTTTGGCTTTGCATCCTCTTTTAGGTGCTCTGATTTCCCCAAGCATGTGAAAGATATGTATGTGCATCCACAGTATACAATTTGGAGTTATTAACCTTGTTATGCAGCCATGTACCTGAAGACTAGCATCCAAATCTCTCCTGTGTTTCTATTCCATTTTACTTTTCTAAATCTCATGACACAGAATCTAAACTGGTATAAAGAAATATGTTCTTGAGGGGCCATTCACCAAGACCTTTTGTGCAATTCAGTGTAAGCATCTTCATAGCTTGTATATTAACAGAAGATTTTTTTTTTAAACGTTATAGGATACAAAATAACTTCTCTGTCATATCTGCTTTTACTTGCATTATTTCCATACTGAGACTCTGACCTTGCAAACACTTAATTTTGAGCATGTGAGTAGTGCCATGGGGTTCAAGAAGGGCAACAGAAGTGACCGGAGACATCTGACCCCAATTTAAACCTTAATCCTGTGAAGAGTTTTGAATATGAAATCAATATGACTATTCACACAGTTAAAGATAGGAATGTGAACTCTTTACAGGGTTGGGACCTAACTAGAAGAGGTCCTTTTAATTTCATTTGGTGCAGGAATTCCATGTTTCTGACAATTTTGTTGCTCTTCCTATAACTTTGCATATTATTGTTTTGACGTTTGGGAAAGATGATTATCTCAGGGGTGTTAACAGGACTAAATGTGTTTGGGTGAGTTTTCCAATATCTGCCAATAGTATCTTATAAGAAAACAGAATTTCCACAGTCCTGAAAACTGTAAGTATGTGCTAATAAAATAATGCATTCAGTTACACCATTGAACCTTTACAGTACTCAGGCTTCTAATGGAGAATAGTCCCCTGCTGGCTTGTGTTGTGAAGTATTATCTCCACATGTATCATTAATTTTCTCTTCATAATATTAGGCCTCATTAATCCATCCCTAGTTGCCCTGTATTTAAAAATAGAAGTTATTACAGTGGATTGCTCTGAATTGCATAGTAAATAAATTATATAGGATATTTGGCTCCTAAACTTATGTAATAAAAATGTATTATTACTCACATGTGTATGCACACAAGCACAGGCATACAATCTCGTATTTGTCTTAATAAAGCAGAAAATTAAGTAAAAGGAAACCCCATTCTTTCTACAGCTAATAATGTCTATTTACAAGGATTTTGCTAACATGCCAAAAACAGCCTGTCAACTTACAGTTAAAATCCATTCTTAGTTATTTTGAAAATCCAAGTCTAGGAATTCAAGGTGACATACACTCTGCCTAAATCCCATCAAAGTCCCTAAAAGAAATCCAGTGCCTATGTACTTTTTGAAATTGTCTAATTCCTAAGGCATTTAAAGTAGGTGTTTTCATTCTTAGATTAAAGCTCCCCGAGTGCTTAATTTTAATTGCCCAGGTATAGGAACTGCATTCACACTGGACAGTGAAAATAGAGACCTGAACTCTGTTAAAGTCTTTAGAGAAACTTGACAGATGTTAAATATAGGGCTATAATTAACATCCTCTGGCATGCTGGTTGTTGATTGGGATTTAATATTGTTCTTTCTGTAGAGGGCTGTTCTAAACTAGTGCTAGAACCTTGTTCTAGGTCCTAAGCTACTCAACAATAGGGAGCTGAACACTTGCATGCTGGCAGAATGCCCAAACCACTAGGCCTGTGAAGTTTTTCCACACTCAGCTTCTTTACCATCAAGCAGTAAAGAGTCACAGGGCAAGAGGAAAGAAAAACTGACTTTTATCTGGTAAGAAAGGAACTAGATGGCTTAGAAGAATAAGAATGAAATTGTTGTCCCTACTCTGGTTTTGGCATCCTGCCTCATCCCTCAAGCCTGCCCTAACTTCTAAGTTTCTATATAAAGGGTGGCCAGTGGTTTGGCAAGGGCAGCTGTGAGAAGGATGGATCCCAAATAATGAAGACATTTTGTGTTTCCCCTTTGTTCCCGAGTTCTCAGGAGAAGAAGTAAGAAGAGTTAAATCCTAATTTCAGGATGACATGATGGAAGGAGACACCTCTATTCTACATACTCTCTCTCTCGTATGTAGAATACTGCCAGTAAGAGCTCTCTCCCCTGCAGAAGAATCTGAAGTGGAACATACAATATACCCCACTCCAAGCCTCCAGAGGCATCTTCTCACACTGCTGAGGGTGCAGAGAATTTAGGTATCTGTGTAACCTCCTCTTGCAAGGACCAATTCCCTACATTTTTGGAGAGGAAGTACTTAATCAGTTCTATTAGGCAGCTGGATTCCTCTTCAGTTTATACTGAAGCATCAATAGAAGGGAATAGCATTTTGCATTGCTTTGCTTTATCCTTTTGTTTGGCCTTGCTTAAGTTTATTCTGCAGCAAATAACATTTAGTAGAGATCCTAGCATTTTTACACATTCAGCTTTTTCCTTAGAAAATTTTACTAAATTCAGTTTCTATTTTTCTATTCTCATAATCTAACTACCTGTAGATACTTGGATATCTGAAAGTTTTGCCACATTATCCTTATGAACTGGAAAATTCTAAAATCAGTTTTCTTCTAATGAATGTGCTGCTAAATAAGCTCTGTGAGCGATAACCATGTCATGAGTTAACTATGTCCTAATTTTGGAGCACTGTGATAAATTAAGTTAAAGCAATGTTTTAGTCTCTCCTGCATTGTGTCATTTCTTCATGAATTATTTCTGTCATTCTTGAGCTCAGAGTCATTTCAAGCAGTAACTGCCAGAGAATTGCTTCCTTCTTTCACCCAAACTTCCTTTCCAAATGCATTCTGCCTTTAAATGTAAGACAGACTGTAAGTTCAATATTTTGCAGCCCTGCAGGGTTAGAAACAGAAGCTTTATCCCATTAGAAACAGATGGTTCCTACCTTCCCAATGGGACATACACAGCTCTAACTAGAGTCCCTGGAAAGTCCTGAAACGGTATGTTGTGACAGACTCTTCACACCTGCAATCTTGCCAGTTACTAACCTACCTTATAAACGTACCTTTTAAAAATTGAAAGGTGAACGAAAAATGCAGTAGCAAAACAGCATCGATTCTGGAGAAAAAAAACCTTTGGCTTAGAAAAATTATATAAAATAAAAATTGGAGTTGTATTAACATAACAAAGAATTCTAGTTTCACTACTGAATTGATGTGCTAAATATAATTCAATGAGAATTTGTATACAACGTATACTGATGCTGTTGATTAAGGATTTCCTTTGGCAGAATGACAAAGGGATGAAGTTTGTAATTTTGATGTACATTAGCCAGTGATAAATTCATCTTACTGGTAAGTCAGCAAATATTTAGCAACCTAAGACTAAGATGAAATTAATTTTTTAATGTAGTCCATCTCCTGATGTCACAGTATCTATATCACATAGTATTTTCAATAAATTAAAGAAGTTCCATTTTAAAAATAGGTCAGATTTTTTTTTTTTGGTCTTCGCTTTTCCTGTGGATACCTCATTGTTCTTATGGCAGAAATCTTAATCTCCTTTCATGCCTACATTTATTCATGACCTGACTAGTGGTCTTATTTTTTTAATACTGTGTCAACATTATTGCTTAACTTAAAACAGTTTTAATTTTTTTCCTGGTGTTCACTCCTTGTATAGAATCTCAGTCCTTCTTGGCCTTCTTTTTTATGTCTAAACTACCAAAGAACAATTTGTTTCTTCTTGTAAGAAGGCTTTCTGCTGCTCTTAGGTGCCCTTCTCCAACCTATCCAGCCTGAATGTATCTTTTTTTGACTGTAGATGATCAGAAATATATATGTAGTATTTTTGATGACATTTTACCTTGGCCTTGTACAATGTCATTGATTCCTGCCTGTCTCCTCTGAAAATGTTTCAAATGATACATTGTAAGATCACATTTGTCTTTTTCATGGTCATACTATCTTGATGGCACATTGTTGTCTATGATGTGTAGAGACAGATTTTCTTCCTCAGTCATTTCCAAGTGATGAATTTCTAATTTACTGAAAAAAATGTTATTAATTCTTAAATGCATGACCATATATTTAATAATATTGAATTTCATTTTATTCCTATTTTTCCAATACTTAAGGTCATCCAATTCTTTCTGTGTGATATCCCAATTTTCCTAAGAAGTTACATATTTCATTTAACTCAATATCATATTTCTTTCAAGGTTATTAGAGAAATATTAATGAAACCACTCAAGAGACCAATCACTGCGGAACTGCAGTGGCAGCCTCACTCTACCTGAGTTCCTTCCTGTTCTTTACTCCTATCGTCACCCCTCCTTTAGTTCCTTCCCCACTTTATAATTCCCAGATTAATCCCTTTTTTCTCCTCTTTTTAAGTAACAATTCCTGTGTGGTATCAGATTGATTAGATCTGTTCTCT
>NW_010561375.1:5779-32166 GCF_000687285.1 Phaethon lepturus | reverse complement strand
TCTTTCCCTGTCTAGAAAATAAATTATTTTTCAATGAATTCTATCAGGTTAGACTGGCAATATCTTATTCTTTCTTTCAAAATGTCTTTCAGAAGAAGGCTTGCATATTATTATTTATCAGATTAATGGGTTGTCACTCTGCACTCTTTTTCATATTTTATCTTCTGTTCTCCACTAATATGAAAAAACTCAGGAAATAAAAAATTATTACAAATTCTGGCTGTGAAGTCTGCAATTCTATGCTACATTTTGCTCTAAATTCTGGAATAGAAATTGTTTGGTTCTTCTGATTTAGACACTTTAAGATCTTTGTATTTTGCATCTACCTCAGTTGCAGTAATTTCCATTTCTGAAACTCTGTTAACACACTCATCACCTTACCTTTGTCTTCATGTTAAGCATCATCAGTTTCATAGAAAACTGAAGAAAATACTAGTTTAAATAGATAACCTTCTATTCACATTGAATATTACTCCTGTTTTTTCTATTTTTTTATTTCTATAATTGAAACAACTTCTTATGGCTTGACTCACAAACAATATATAGGAAGTATAGAAGTATAATGCTTCCCAGTTTCACAATTTATTTTTTTTTATACTTTGTCTCCGTATATTCTTCTTTCTGATGATTGTATTTGATCTCTTTTCATTCCAACATTTCTTTGACTCGTTTATTTACCCAGTTAGCTCTGGAGAACTGAAAGATTTATCCTCCTGCTCCTTTGCGTTATGCAATTCAGATAACTTTGCCCCATTGGTTTAAATAAAATATAGATCGTCTTTCCATTCAAGTTTCTGAATGCTATAGAGTAGTTGGTTCAACAGTTTGCTCCCTGTAGTTCATCAGCAGCTGACCTATCAAAAGAGATAACCTTAGTAACATATAGACTCTTCATTTATCTTTATTTATAATATGAATGGAACAGATAAACAACCAATAATTTGAGATCCAATGCACCCTCATCAAGTTTGCAGATGACACCAAGCTGAGTGGTGCAGTTGACACACCTGAGGGACGGGATGCCATCCAGAGGGACCTGGACAAACTCAAGGAATGGGCCCGTGTGAACCTCATGAGGTTCAACAACGCCAAGTGCAGGGTCCTGGACTGGAGTCAGGGCAACCCCTGGTAACAACACAGGCTGGGAGATGAAGGGGTTGAGAGCAGCCCTGCCCAGAAGGACATGGGGTTACTGCTGGATGAAAAGCTGGACATGAGCCAGCAATGTGCGCTTGCAGCCCAGAAGGTCAACCACCTCCTGGCTGTATCCAAAGCAGTGTGGTCAGAGGGTCGAGGGAGATGATTCTGTCCCTCTACTCTGCTCTGGTGAGACCCCACCTGGAGTCCTGTGTCCAGCTCGGGAGCCCTCAGCACAGGAAAGACATGGACCTGTTGCAGAGGATCCAGAGGAAGGCCATCAAAATGATCAGAGGGATGGAACACCTCTCCTGTGAGGACAGGCTGAGACAGCTGGGGTTGTTCAGCCTGCAGAAGAAAAGGTTCTGAGGAGATGTTATTGCAGCATTCCAGTACTTAAAGGGGGTTTCTAAGAAAGATGGCAAAAGACTTTTTAGCCTGTAATGATAGGACAAGGGGTAATGTTTTTAAAGTAAAAGAGAGCAGGTTTTGACTATATGTAAGGAGGAAATTTTTCACAAGGAGGGTGGTGAAACACTGGAACAGGTTGTCCAGAGAGGTGGTAGATGCCCCATCCCTGGAAACATCCAAGGTCAGATTGGATGGGACTCTGAGTAACTTGATCCATCCCTGGAAACATCCAAGGTCAGATTGGATGGGGCTCTGAGTAACCTGATCTAGTTGAAGATGTCCCTGCTCATTGCAGGGTGGTTGGACTAGACATCCTTTAACAGTCCCTTCCAACCCAAACTATTCTATGATTTTATGATAACAACTTTTTTTTTGATGCCATGACCAAATAGTCTATATTGTAGTTACTTACAAAAAATCAGCTAAAGAATGTGTGCTTCATGTTGATTCGGTGACTAGCCAGTGAAGTATGAACTGTTGTTTTCAGAAAGAATAGGGGAAGAGTCGTCCAACAAATAGAATAATGAGATTTTTTAAATAAGAAAAATAGCTGGTATTTGGTACAAGCGATAGACTACATTGGCAAAATCTATACTAGGACTGTAAACCTAAGGCCTTGGTTTTAGTTGCTCCTTACTGATCCATTTTCTGAAGATATTAAGTGGAAAGAGTGTCTATATAAAGTAATTCATAGTATTTTGAAGAGCATCATTACATCTTCTCGAAAGTCTCTTTTCTAAATATGGAACAGACCCATCCCTGGTTAACCTACGAGATTATCTCCGTTAAGGTGGTCTGGTTGCAGATGTTGTGCGGTTGCCCTAGTCAATGGCAGGAGCAGAAAATTGAAAATCAGTACATCTTTACCTGAATATTGATTGTACAATATCTGTCTTTGTTCTTTCTGGAATTAGGTGGTGGTCTACTACCCATTAGCAAACAGTTACCCGAGCAGAAGTTAATGTTACAGATGCTGTAAAAAGAGCAGCAGCAGAGCAAACAGATTTAAATCAGCTCAATTCCAACAAAAACTCTTTCATCTTGAAACAATTTAAACTCTACTAAGGGTAAGTAAACAGAAAGAATGTATTTTCTTTCACCTTCGGCTGTCAGTAGTTGCTTTCACATTCCCTGTCTTCAGATATGAGGAAGGTTTTCATATCTTTCCTAGTAAAAGACTCTCTTAAACTGTTAACATGATTATTTTTCTTTAGTTTACATAGTTCTTACTGTATTTACATGATATTCAGTTGTGAAAATTTTCTAAACCAGAGTTCCTTTCACCGATACAGACCTATCAAAGGAGCTACAGCAGCAGAGTCAAGATCTTTTTTTTCTATAAATTGTGCTGATAATACAGAAATATAAAAGCAACTTTAGCTACTGAGTCTAATTTTATTTCTATAACTATATCATCGGTCTAATTCTCTGTGAAATATTTGGAGTCTTTACATATATTCATACATAGAAATAAAACCATTTACGTACATAAACACCAGGGAATAAGAAAAATCCAAAGAGTTATTTTTTTAAAAGTGTGCAGATTTTGTATGTTTCTTTCCTTTTAATTTTGATGTACTTCTTTTCTCAACTAAGAAAAGTCACAGGCATATTGAAGAACTCTCCTGATTGTTAAAGGGTACTAAATTTGAGTTTGTCTAGAAAACACCAAAATTTTTTCCTGGCAAAAATGTTCTTCAAAAGTGAAACTTTCTTTTTAAAACTAGAATTAGCAGTCATACTAGCTGCCCCTGCTGCTCAGAATATAGGATTAGGATGAACAAAGAGAAGATTAAAGATTGTTCTTACAAGTAGAAAGGTCCAAATCTGTGCCTCAGTGCCCATTAGTCAGAGGTCCTACTCCGAACTGTGTCAATGCTAAGAATTATATAGGTGCTTGTTATTTAAACTCTTCAGACTAACCCATATGATTTCTGTTTGAGACAGATTAGGAAGTCGTCACGTGAGCTAGTCCATTCACTGAGCTTTAAAACTGTAGCCTGCAGCTGAGGGGAAGTAACATGTGGAATTACAACTTTCTTCAGTGTCTGTCCACAGTGTGAGAAAAAATGATGGAGAGAATATAACTTAATTTACATATTAATTTCATACTGTTCTTGTACTTAAAAGCTGCTTATTTTGATTCACCTGACTGATTCATCTGGCTCCAGCTGTTTAACAACAGAGATTGCTAGTAGGGAGGCCTTACAAATAAGTACAACCTAGATAGTATCAATTCCAGTTATGTTGATCCAAGAAGAGATGCTCAGCAGTCTGGGCACATTCTTCACAAGAGCATTTAAACTTGTATAATCAAGAAAATATCTTCAGGACTGAGAAACAACATATTCTGTTTTCATATGCTGTATTCTGTTAAATATCACCCTTGAGGAAAAATGCAAAGTACAGAGATGTTCTCTGGCTTCTATTGCAAAGTATAGGGAGACAAGCGTTCCTCTCAGTTTATGTTTTGTGGCAATTTAGTAGCTCATGCTGCTATTTCTGCTATGGGTCCCAAAATACTTCGAGTTCTTTTTGAGCAGCTGTAGATCCCCCCGTTACAAAGAAAACTGATTGGCATGCACCGAGCACATCCATCTTTGTTCTATCCTCTCAGCCTTTCACATTTGACATGTTAGGGAATTGACAATTATCAACAGATGGTGCAAATTAGAATGTCATGATGTTACTTTAAATTTTCTCCAATGGCAGGTTATCTTTCTAATAAATCCAGGGGTTAAGAAAACACAAAGATAATATTTCCCTTGCTTTGACCCATTCACCTTTAGTCTTGAAATAAAACCAGGAACCAAAGCCAGTAAATCCACATATTTTGCTAACTCACTGATTTCATTGCCCAAGTAACTATTCCTTAATTTATGCCTTAATTCAAAAGTTTCTCCCTTAACTTTGTCCCTTAATCTGGAAGTTGACAAGAATGAAATTTAATGTCTATTATCATACAGCAAAATAATTAGATATGAATAAGTCTTCTAAAACACCTGAATGAGAAATAGTTAATGAACTAAGGACTGAAAAAGATAATGTACAACTGCATCAACGACTACTTACTGAAAATCTAAAGCAAGGGAATACTTAAGAGGACGAAGGCTTTTAAAAGTGGAAGCTTCCAATTATCTGCCAGTCAGTGATCAAAGGTTACCAAACACTAGGATTAAAAACTGGGCTAGTCTTGTTGAAATATATTGCAGAAAAAAGGTGTAGATTCTTGTAAAATTCTTATTAAGCAAAGATAATATTTCTTATTATTTAATTAGGTTGAGACAAATCTCATTAATTTGTTATTGCATTTGTTTCCTTGTTACCATGTTGTTGTGAACTAATGAACTTGCTATTAGACTCAAAATAAAGGTTAAAATGAGGAAAAACCTTAAGTATAAATGATTTTAATCTCATAATTAATAGAAAAAAGTTACTTTCTAGATTAAAAAAAATTTTGATCCTTTTCTTCACTTGAACTAGCAATTAGATTTATTAAAATTAAATATTTTTTCAGAGAATAATTTGGTGGTCCTTGGTTAATCAGACATCTGTATCTGTATCAATAACAACAGTCTGGAACAGAATGCTATTCCGGTGTTCAAATTTTATCATTTACTGTCTGCTTAGGCTTATTTCCTGAGCCATTTATTTTTAACCTTGGACACTCAAAGCCATTGGGGATAGCTTACACAGAATCCACAAATGGTGATAAAGTTACCAAAGTTCATACAAATTCTATTTGAAACTTCAAAGCAACCTTGTTAAAAGAATTTTTTAATATTAAGCATATATACATATTTAAAAAACAAACAAACAAAACCAAAATAAAGTTCAAAATCTTTGCATTTTCACTCATTTATTAACCTGTATGAATTTTCTTGGCTTTATTTTTTCATTAACTGGGGATCTGACAGTGTCAGATTGTGTTAGTTGTTAGTGGTTTTGAGCTTCCATATTTTTAAGACAAAGTTTAAATAAATAAATAAAAAATTAAAACAGATCTACAGAGATGATGTATTGTAAGCTTCTTTTCTTTGCACTGTTTCATTTGGTAATAATTTATTGAAAAATGTCCTTCTAAATATCAATGATGCTCTATCTGTTCTGGAAACAAATGTAATTACAGGGTTCCAATCTTCACACACTTCTTCCGGGCTTATACTGGTATAATAACTTAATTATCTGTAATGGAATTACTCTTGATTTGCACTGCTTTACCTGAGCTGCAAATCCAGCCTATGAAATACTTGACCTGGCTCCTACAAGCATATATACTGAAGTTTCCAGGCTTTTACATACAGTAAAGAAATGTGCAAGTGCTACATAAGCATACAATTATTTCCATTTCTATATTAAAAAAAAAAAAGACCAATATTTTCTTATTGTTTCCCATGAAGTTTTGCATAGACCTATCTTGGGCTACATAGTTATACAATATATCCTTGAGCTGTAGAAACCAGTCTAGGTCAACTTCTACTGACACCTGTTTTAAAGGCAGAATTGGTTGTCAACCTCAGTAAGAGGAATACCTTCCCTGGAAAACAACCCTTTTTTTAAACTGCTGGAGGGAAACAAAGAAGCCGCTTTAAAACAAAGTGCATTCTAGCAGCTTAATATTTGTTATTTTTTAGATTCTTTTTCAAAAAGAGTGAAAGAAGTGTAGGCAGTTGTATGGATGAGAAGACCCTTTGCCATCAAGGCTTGAGCACAATGTCTTTGAAAGACCCTTTTTACAAATGCTAGCATTTGAAAAGGACAAACAGGGAAATAAACCTCAAAGGGGATGACAATAGCATATGGAAAGGAAGTGGGTGGGTTAATGCATCTGAGAAGCAAAGCTCCTTATAATGGCATTGAAGAGGTTTAAGGTTCTATTTAGCGACAGAAAGGAGTTATGAACGGGGCATATTTTCCCACAGGATTTTTGTCTTTTGATGTTTTAAAACAAAAATTTTCAAAAAAAAAAGTTATAGTTTGTAATTCGCTAAGCTGAAAGCTTATGTTGCAAAGTGTGTCTCTTTGTAGAGGGGAAAGCTAAGGTGCCATCAATATGCTGATGTATGTAAAATCAATTGAACTTAACATTTACTGGGAAAACTATTATAAAGTTTAAAAAATGTCGAGTATTATTTGAAAGCACATTAATTTTCCTTCTCTACTTAGTGTGTGTGAACTCCCTCTGTACATCACAGACACCTAATCTTGACCCAGTTTTAGGATTACACCTGCCATTAGCATTGTGACAAGTAGCATCCCTCAGGGGTCCATACTGGGATCAGTAACCTTTAGTATCTTCATCAATGACATAGACAGTGAGATTGAGTGCACCTTCAGCAAGTTTGCAGAGAACACCAAGCTGAGTGGTGCAGCTGACACATCTGAGGGACAGTGTGCCATCTCGAGAGACTTGGACAAGCTTGAAGAATGGGCCTGTGTGAACCTCATGAAGTTCAACAACGTCAAGTGCAGGGTTCTGCACCTGGGTCGGGGCAACCCCTGGTATCAGTACAGGCTGGGGGATGAAGGAATTGAGAACAGCCCTACCCAGAAGGACGTGGGGGTATTGCTGGATGAAGAGCTGGACATGAGCTGACAATGTGGTCTCATAGCCCACAAGTCCAACTGTACCCTGGGCTGCATCCAAAGAAGCATGGCCAGCAGGGCGAGGGAGGTGATTCTGCCCCTCTACTACACTCTGCTGAGATTCCACCTGGAGTCCTGTGTCCAGCTCTGGAGCCCTCAGCACAGGAAAGACATGGATCTGTTGAAGTGGGCCCAGAGGAAGGCCACCAAAATGATCAGAGGGGTGGAACACCTCTCCTATGAGGACAGGCTGAGAGAGTTGGGGTTGTTCAGCCTGGAGAAGAGAAGACTCCAGGGAGACCTTAGTGCAGCCTTCCAGTACTTAAAGGCAGCCTATAGGAAAGATGGGGACAGACTTTTTTGCAGGGCCTGCTGCAATAGGACAAAGAGTAATGGTTTTAAACCATGGTTTTAAAACAGAGGTGGTAGATGCCCCACACCTGGAAACATTCAAGATCAGGTTGGACAGGGCTCTGAGAAACCTGATCTAGTTGAAGATGTCCCTGCTGATTGCAGGGTGGTCGGACGAGATGACCTTTAAAAGACTACATGACCTTTAAAGGTCCCTTCCAACGCAAAGATTCTATGACTGTCCTAGAGTTTAAAGATAGAAAGAGAATGTGGAAGTGAACTGTAGCTCTGCAAAGTGTCTGTAATTCTGACCTTGCTATGGTGATTCAAATCTAAAACCCTGTAATCAGACCAGACATTGATTGCAAAAATGAAATAGCTTAGGACTTAGTAGTCCTCTCAGAGGACATCTCCACTGTTAGAACTCTTCTGGAATCTTTCAACTGTATTTTGCCTGGTAGAAACCCCATAGAATGAACTATTATAATTTTTATGGGAGGCAAAGAAAGGAGTGATGGAAAATTCTTCTTTGCTTTTAAATTAGAACCAAAGTATTCTTAGTCTCTGTGTCCTAAGTACATTGTTCATACTGTGAACCTTTTTTTCATCCTACTTGACCGCTTTTCTCGGGTCAATACTCTTTTAACTATTGCAGCAATATAGACTTTTTTATCCTCCAGAGACGTGAATTTCCCCTGATGGCTCTGGTAGACAGACCCAGTTACAACAATGTGAAGCCACTACTCACCAATCTCCTCCATGTAGGACGAAACCTATAAGGAAATGTATATGTATTTCCATGTATAAGGAAATACATACCTTATAACATGGCATATATTTCCATATGCGTACCTTCAAAAGCATACAAATCATAGAATCACAGAATCATTAAGATTGGAAAAGACCTTTAAGATCATCAGGTCCAACCATCAACCCAACACCACCATGCCAACTAAACCATGTCCTGAAGTGCCATGTCCACACTTTTTTTGAATACTTCTAGTGATGGTGACGCCACCACCTCCCTGGGCAGCCCGTTCCAATGTTTTATCACTCTCTCAGTAAAGAAATTTTTCCTAATATCTAATCTAAACCTCCCCTGGTGCAACTTAAGGCCATTTCCTCTTGTTCTATTGCTAGTTAATTGGGAGAAGAGTCCAACACCCACCTCGCCACAACCCTCTTTCAGGCAGTTGTAGAGAGCGATAAGGTCTCACCTCAGCCTCCTCTTCTCCAGACTAAACAACCCCAGTTCCCTCAGCCGCTCCTCACAAGATTTGTGCTCCAGACCCCTCACCAGCTTCGTTGCCCTTTTCTGGACATGCTCCAGCAACGCAGTATCCTTCTTTTAGTGAGGGGCCCAGTATCTTAATAATTTGCTTCTAATTATCTAGACTACCCTACTCTTCCTATTGCACTATATGTCAGCACAATGGAAGGAAAGGACACATGGTAAGAAATCTTAGCTTTAGAATATGTTGAAAAGCAGCTGAAATTCTACATCTTTCTGTTCAATCATTTTAAAACTTATGGAGGACTTAAATGTGGCTGCACTCAGCTTTCCAGTATGATTATGCTCATATTTTATACTACAGCATCAGTGGGTAAAAATGTAATTGGAACAAAATTTAGAACTGGCCACCCTAAAACATCATGACAATTAGTGTTACGTTATTATTTTTTATTGCCTCTTCTTTCAATGGGCATGAAGACGTTAATCAAGATTTGGATCCTTTCAGGCTCGGCCCCAATTGTCCTATGCCAAGATCTGCAATTATGTTATTCTGTACTTTTGCTAACAAGGCCAATGTCCTCTGGTGGTGGTGTACCCACACTATTGCCTGTGGGTTGCAGGTGGCTTAAGCTGATAGTTCTAGCAACATCCCAAACTGAGGGTTGTACCTCTCCTATCCTTCCTTACATTGAGCCTACCCCTGTTATGGTTACACACTCAAAACTGCAGGTACACGACAGCTGAAAAGCCTTTCCTCCGTTATGGGCACAATTCCACCCAGAATTAATGGTCACAGTTTTGTTTCAAAAGCATGCCCAAGTCCATGCTTGTGATCTAATACAGAAATACTGTCATTGCTCCAGCCCTGAAGCTTATCTGGTAAAAGGTTGCAGGGAGTGGGAAGAAAAGTCAAAACATACAAAAAGAGGGATAAGTTCACTTGAAACAACATCATGTTACTTTCTTGTTGGAAATGTTTTTTTAAAAGTGTTTAATTGCAAAGACATGGTATGAAACAGGGAGAGGACAAAGGAAGTTAAAAAAAGGAGGAAAACATGTTAAGGGAACAGAATGAGGAAGGCTGATGGAAAGACTGAGAAACAAGTGCTGGAGGTAGGAGAAAATACTGATCACAACATAACAGAAAAAAATGCAGCTCATTCCAGAGAAAATATTGTCAGGATCTGGTGATAGCACTGCTCAGGCTTCTCTGCTAGCTTCACTCTTTGGGACATTTGTTAAAAAAACAATAAAGAGGAACACTCTAAATGTCATCCTGAGTTTCATAGGTTATATTAAAACCTGAAATTGTGTGAATTTATCCATGAGCTTTCTTTTACTGAAAAAACATCATTATCTGATTTAGTGCTTTGTAGCAGAGGCTTTAACCTACCTGTTACTTATGATAGTTGAATCAGTATAAAGAGAACAGAAACTTAAGTGCCAAGCAGCCACACAGCTGCACAGTCTTTACATCCACTGAGGGAAGACCACACCCTCTCTCATTTGTATAACGAAAAAAGGAACAAGGAAGGGAATCTGCCCTAAAGGTACTAATGCCTTCCAGTTGCTAATATTGCATCAGACTGCCCCCATTACTACCCCCCACTACTACCCCCATTACTAGAGAGGCTAGTTCACCCTCTCTGGAATTTTTTATGAAGTTCTTCAGGCTGAAAGCATGCCAGCCTTTTCACCAGTGCTTCTGATTTTGCATCAGTACAATCACATTAGTAGAAAAACACATGGGAGAATCAAATCCCATAAATGAAATAGAAAATCCCATTGGATGATTCATTCAGACCAATGTTAAAAGAATATTTTGCGTGCATGTCAGGTTCTTTGCCAGTCTCAAAGTAGTCATTTGGATTCACTTCATTATAGGCACTGCAGTACCTTAGGAGAGAAAGAGAGAAATAGAGCGTGAGACAGAGTAATAATAACCCTTGAACAATGAAGTCTTTCTCTTAGCACCACTTCAAATAACTCAGACAACTATCTTTTAATCAAATATACAAACATCAGTGTAACTTAATTCAGCATAGCTAGCATTCATGAGGAGAAAACAAAAGGCACAGAGGAATGCAGAGGAGAAGGAGACACTAGGTAAAATGAAGGGAGCACTACGTCATGGACTTAGACTTAAATAGAAGCATGAATACCAACTCGACATCAGAATAAACACGTGCTGTAAAGATGGTCTGATCTTTTCCTTTTTAAGTCAATAGGACTTTCCCCACTGACTTTAGTGGGAGAGAAAACAGGCTGTTATTCTCCAGCCCTGCTTCTTTCTACCGGCCTGGTTCTTGTTCTCTATTTTTCCACTTTGTCTTTCTGATCCGTGTTCTCCACATTCATCCTGGCAGCTTCTGTTAATTCATGTTCTCTGTTACAAATGTTCCTCTTCTGGTAATGCTTTTTCATTTGCTCCTTTTCTGACAACGATATTTTAAATAACCAAAAGAATCATTGTATTTCAGGAACAGGTGAGCAGGTAAATCTAAATGAGGATCAAAGTACAAATCTGGTTTATGAAAAGTAGATTGAAAAAATGAAAGCAGAATTTAAAGTCCTAACGTACTGTGTTAATTCCCATCTGTCCTTCTTATGTCAAGTGGATGAAATACTTATTAATTGGCTTTGCCATTGGGCTTTTTTCTAGATATGAATTCCTACATAGAGCTTTAGGTTCAGACCCTGATGCAGTAAAATTATTTACTAGTGCTGAGTTTCAAGGGTATAAGCAATAGAGATGATCCAAGTGTCTCATATGAAAATTCCCTCCATTAAAATCTGGCTTCAGTTCCAAACAAAAATATCCTGTGCAAGCATGGATTTGTTCCAGATATGTCTTACCTCAAAATTTGATCAATATTTGTAGAAATCAAAGTAAAGGAATTTTTTTAAATGGTTGATGATTTTTTTTTTCCTTAACTAAGAACGGACTTAAATAAATAATTTGATAACTGTTTATACAAACTTTGATAATGTGTCATGAATGCTTTCAGGAAAATGACAATGAGCTCAATTTGAACTTTGTTGAATTAAAACAATTGGAAACTTGCTGTCAATAATATTTCCTTTTCTTTTCCAACATCTTTAATGAACAATTCAAATGAATTTGGTATAGCTGTTCCCATTCTTGAACATAGGCATGTACTTAAATTCCTTACTTAATGAAGGTGATGGGTTTTTTGGGTTTGGTTTTTTTTTTTTAGTTTTATACCTGCATTCCAGCAGTAGGTTTCATCTACCATTAGCTATCTCAAAGTTACATATCTAGTCCAAGCTAGTAATCTAGTCGTCTTCTGTGCTCAATGAAGAAAGATAGTTATCTCAAGAAGGTAATTCTTTCCATACAAAGATAAGCTGTTTGCAACTGGTGAGATGAATTGCCCTCAGAAGGCACTGTGTTTGCTTCAGTTGTAAAGGAAGAAGAAATAGCTGTTATGACTAGAATCTTAAAGGTTAGACAGCAGTGGTTTGGAGTGAAGAAACCCTTGCAAGATACTAATGATTGTTTAATTTCTGTAAGTGTTTTGAATTTTGTTGGCTACTTGTTCTGTAATCAGGAGAGCATCCCACAGCAAGAAATAAAAGAAGTAGATACTGAGCTGTATTTGGTAGCTTATTACTTTTCATTCTTTTACTATTGATTATGCTGCACTGATCGTTCCTGAGAAGTTTTCCTCCTCTCCATCCCTCCTATCAACAACCATGCTGGTTCTATATTAGCCTAATTCAACTGAACTTATGAATGGACTTAATTTTGAAATCCTGTTTTATTCCTTAAATGCCTTGTGAAGCAGGAGAGGATTTATGTTCCTGCTAAGCACTGACTGGATCAGAACTGTTTTTCCTTTTATAAATATTTAAAATATTTCTTTTCAAAATAAGAGGACAATTTAAAAAATCATAGTAAACAGATATATTTTCTTCTCTGATACTCAACAGGTTGTATTTTCCACTTTCTGTTCTACATGTGGCGAGCCAATTTGCTTGTTAGATGTTTTTATATTGTACCAATAGGTGGCACTAGAAATTTTTTTATTTTTTTTATAAAAAAGACTGTGACAAGAGATTTATCTTTTTATCAGTACAATAGAGCACTAAAGGAAAATAAGTTCTTACAGGGCCTAGAGAGAAGCAAAATAGCAATGCCGACATGGCCTGCAGCTCTTTCTTACAACTATTTGATCTTTGACACATAAAGGTAGCAATGCCTAGTGAACTTGTAATTCTCTTTTAATACTATATAACCTCACTTGCTGCAGAAATTTAGTTACCATGGGGACTTGGGCTGTATTTCCTTCTGGCATAGATGGGCAACATTTGAATGGCTGAAACAAAGTTTCTCTGGCTACCAAATAAATGTTAGATCTGGTAATTAACACTATCTTCTGTGGTATCATGAGGCATGTCTTGACAATATGAACATTCTTTATTATTTTGGCAAATTTATTCCAGAGTTTTATAATGATTTTTTTCAACTAGAAGTTTTTAATTAGCTTCATAAACTGAGCATGAAAATAGTCATCAATGGGATATTGATGATGGGAGTTTTCATGATATCTTTGGAGGACATATCCAAACACTTCATTACAACATCTTTAGTTTATGCAGTGAAGAAGAGTGAAAACTAAATGGTTAGGTCAGGTTTTTTAGACTTCTAAAAGCCCTTAAGAAGGCCTGAACATAACCAAAACATTCCTGTACATGGTTATCCAGCTCCTCTATCTACATTTATTTCATAGCAATTGTCTCAGAGGCTCAATATTTATATAACTATTTTAATTTAGTATGTAATAAATACAGATGCTTTTTACAAAAGTTGAATTGTCAGTCTTCTTTGGGCTTGGACTATGAGGACATTTTGCTTGTCTTCTCTTAAAATTAATTGTAAGAATACATATTGTTATATCATCCACAGGTGGCATTTACTTCTTCACTCACAGTGATCTTCCTGTAGATAGTTTCTCCCTACCTCTGTTTCACCTCTATGGTTAACTACTTGTTAGTTTCTCTTAGTCTGATAGAGAGTATGTAATATTTAAAATATACAGGATATAATACCAAGAAATACTTTCTGTAGTGTTCTGGTCCCTGCCATAATACTCCTCCAGTCTGATTTGTTAGGCCATTTGTAGAAAAGGTTATCAACAGTGAGAAGAAATTGAAGCATTTGCAGCTGCCGGAATAGACAAATGATATTTAAGGACTTAGAGGAAACTTCATTCCATCCACAAATTTTTTTCTACCAGCATCCACACTATGTCCAAGGACCCCAGGTATGTGGGGTTCAGCTTGGTTAGCAGATGGTATAAACTACATTAGCAGGCACAGAACCACACAACATAGGACTTAAAGAAACTTGAGAGCTATCTCCACCCAGAAACAGGCGGACCTCCCGTTTACAAAAAAGAAAGAGAGAGAAAAGTAACATCACAGTTCACATAGCCACAGTTTTATTAAATGATGAAGGGATAGCTGTGCAGCTTTTCTGTTCAGACCGCTAAGTACATTTCTTCCTGCACAAGAATTCCCACAGTCCTTTCCAGCCCTTTAGCTTTTGAAACAGGCTTTTCTGGTAAATTGAGATCTGAAGCAGTTTCACCCTGGCTTTAAAGCAAGGTAAACCGTACGCATCAGCAGTCATATAACGTAAATACATATGTATCAATAAAAATCAGGAAAAGAGGTTAGTTAGAAAAAGGGTAAACAGTCTCACACATATTTATCTTGTTTTATAAATCTTTACTCCTTTACTTTGGAACTATTTCAGTGAATATTTCAGTAGCTACAAGCAAGCAGACAAGCATACATCTCTCATATTTTTAACCTTGTTTATTCTTGAGAAATATATAGTTCTAACTCAAACCAAACATAAAGATGAGTGGTTAATGCTTTGAAGATAATTCATAAGTTTGCAGTCAAAACCAGGCACTGAATTGAAGCTGCTAGTTAAGTACCTGGAAAAATTCTCTAAGAATACATGAGATCAAAATGCAAATTATTGGGGGCTTAATCCTGTGAGGTACTGAATAGCTTCAACTTCCACTTAAAAGTCCTGGGAGAGGGTAGAGGAAAGCTTGAGAGAGATAACTCAACACCTTTCATGACTGAACTCAAGATGAATTAGTGCAATATACCCAGTGTCATGTCTTATTGCTTAATTGACTACCTCTAGGTATAATATAGCTGGCTCTATCACAGAAAAATCATTTTGATTTATTTGATGCATTGTATATCATAAGGAAGCGTGCATGAGGTTATTAATGCCTTACATAGCTGCAATATATTTCAAGGGTGCAGATAATGTGTTTCATCATACGCAGTACTAGCTTATTATGACTATTACCTTGAAACTTTCTATTTTTATTTTTATGAATTTTATTTTTTATTATATTTTTCCTCACATTTACTGCTCTTAATGTAAGAATTGTGTAGTGCTTTTGGCATAAAAGGCTATACTGTAAATATTGCAGAACTTTCATGGAGCACAGCAGTTAGAAATATTGACTCTAATATAAATACAGATTATAACAATTCAATTTGTTGCTAATTTATTATAGGCAATTGAGTTGTTAATTGTTCTCTTTGGCTCATAAACCTCAAGGACTATCTGTGAGAGGTCAAGTGGCTGGGCCATGCTCTCTAAATAAATGTAGCTCTGTCACATAAAAAAATAAATGTGTCTAGTGAATACGATATTTTTCCTCATCTTTTCCTAGGTCTTCTGGAGTTGTTAGAAGAATAAGGCAGTTTATTTAAAAGGGCACATTTAAAATATAGTAAAGCAGTCTTGAGACTAAAGAATTTTGTCATAAAATTCAGTTGGTATGATCAGTGCAAGACATCTTGATAGGGCAAGTAAAAGTTGTGTTTGACTTTTCCAGCAAAGGGTTAGTAACTTTATTTAAACAGACTGAATACTTTAAAGAAATAGGCATTCAGATTTGAGTTCCAAGATCTGATTTTTCTTTTATAGGCTTTTGGTTTTGTGGGGTTTTTTTGAAAATTAATGTTTCCAGTGAAATTCAACCTTTTAGGCAGTTATGGTCTCCTGGAAGGAGGCTGCATTTTGTCATGCTCCACCAATACTAGTCATACGATCAATGATTATACTCTCATGCCTTTTCACAATTATCCCCGTGTACTGAGGTGGCTAGCTAAATTCCTCTCTATACAGTGGAAAAAGTTCCAAGATAAATTTGCTTATTGCCATTGAAAAACAAACAACAAATAGTATGTAATATGTTATATATTATATTATATACATCAGGTACAAGTGCATGCAGCATCATTTAGAACAGGCAAATCAAATAGGTTTTGCTGTCTGACTTTTTGGGTAAGAGGAATCTTAAAGCAGGATGCTAACCTGTGGGTGTTTATCACTGCCTCTAACTCCCAGTGAAGACATACCTATGTCATGCTTTTCACTGTTTTTCTATTAAATTGCAGTCATTTACATTTCATATCAGTGTGAAAGACAGGAGAACTGGGCTACTAGCATCTTAGGCACGTATGTCACCGTTTAGACGTGACTATAACTCTTTCTCTTCTCGCTTCAGGGCCTCAATTTAGAGCATAGTGTCACTGCCTGCTGCCTTTCTCCCACCTGAAGCCTTGTGTCAATTATATCTGGCTGGTAGAAATATGCAAGGCTTAGCCCATGAAATTGCAGATGTTGCAGGAGCTTTTATTGAAGTCTGAGAAATGTTTCCACCTGAAGATATTTTTCATATTAACCACCTACTATTCGGCAGGGTACATGTCACATTACCTCAAATAAAAGGCATGCTAAGTCAAACACTTGATATGTTCATGTCATGATAACACATTCATCAAGTTTAGATCCTCATCTCTTCCTAATAACACAAGAGCGTTGTTTTCCATGTAACTATTTTGGTAATTTATGAGGTCATCATACATCATACATCATACATCAGTGATAATCTTTGAATAAGAGTAAAGGATGGACTGAAACTAGTGAAAAAAATTTTTAAGATTAAGTTTGCAGAATTCCTCTGGAAACTCTGCTTTCTTTGTGTTTTTGACCTTGAACTGTTGTCTGGCAATACTTAAGACACTGAAATTTCTTCAGGTGACTTCAGAAAGACTCTTGGAGGACAATTGAAAACTCCTGAGGTTTGATTACTTTTGTTACTATAGACTACATAATTAAAAAAAACAAGTTAAAAGTATAAATATTTTTAAAAAAATTGATATGGAGTATCAAAAAGTGACAACACGACACTTACAGCAGAAAAACCATAGCAAAAACCAGTCCATAATTATAGTTTCACTGATTTACATCTACTTGTAGAAGTTATTATAGCTTAACTTGTAGTAGGAGAACACAAGAATGGCACTGAATGATAATAATTTTGGAAGAGGGGTTATATACATTCCATAGACCATTTAAGGCTCACTAAAATTCTACTGAGATATCAAGTCTTGAAGCTTGGGTTTAAAATGATGTCTTTGCTTTTAGCTACATTTCTTGAAGAAATAACTTTTCAGTTATCTATAAGCCTCCATCCAGCCATTAACCATTGTTAGAAACAATTGATATACTCAGTTTAAGTTCCTCTTGTCATTTTTTCTTCCAAGAAAAATGAAAATAAAGGAAAAAAGAGAAAAAATAAATAAGACATACAGCAGAGAGATTCTATGTTAAAAAAGGTAGGAGCAGGGATTGTCTATAAGAAGATTTAGGAAATACTTTCCTGTTTGCTTGCAGCAGCCATTTAATTTCAGTCATTTTCTCTAAAGACACATCATCAAACATTCGGAGAGAAGAGGATGAGTACCTCTGAATGCCTAAAAAAACCCTGAAGGTAGTGGCTAGAATAGCAACAGATAGATCTAAATCTATAGAACTAAATTTTAACACAAAAATGCAAGCCCAGATTGATTGTGTGATCTGCTACACTGCAGTGGACTTAAGGATACTTTTCTGTTTCTAGGGAGATTGTAGTGAAAACTATCAAGTAGTCTTGGTCAAAATGTTCTTCCTTGATCTACCATACTGAGAATGCATACAGGGCTGGCAGCCCCGCTGGCGTATGCTGAGCTAGTCATGCATATTGATAGGGCTGTGATGCCTTTAAGAATAAATTCTCGTTTATCGTGGTTTTTCAGTTGTTTCATTTTTCCTTTTGTTTTTCCCCAGCAATTGTCTGTGCATGCCAACAAGGTGTTTAGCAGGAAAAAATGAGGTAGACTAGATTCAAATGCTTATTGCTCATCCATTCTTCTTCCAGGAAGACTACAGCTTACTGGCATCACATAATTGCTGAGGTATAAATCTGTGCTTTCTTGTTTCCATTCAAAATCTCTGCAACTAGAGCCACGAGAAAAAAATACAGTTGCCAGAAAAAGTGCAGAAAATGATTCTGTCAGAGTTTTGAGAACTGGGAATTATTTTCAAAAATATTAAAAACACATTATCTTTTATATATTCCCTAAGGCAAGTGTATTAAATACATCTAATTTGTCAGACTTAGTAGGTCCCAGTTAACATAAAATTATTTGTAATATACAATGCGCTACAGCCACCAGAGAGGTGGGATGATTCAGATGCGTGTGGAGAGCTCGCATGAGAGTCTCTGTATCTTAATAGCGCATGTTAGCTCTCTGATGAATTCCTTTTGGGAACCATGGAAGGGAATAAGGCAATCCCAAACAAAAAGATAAATTGGTGCTATGTGCTATTAACACATGTAGCAGGCAAGATAGATTACTGAATCTGCTTTTTTTTTTTCTTTCTCATTTTATACTTCCCTTGTAATTTCTGTGTAGAAATGAGGTTTTTTGTTTCCTCCATAAATGTGAGTGGACTCCTAGTATAATGAGTCCGTGATGCTTTATCAAACCTTCAGATATTTCCAATATAATAACATCTATTCTAGCACAGATTTTGTTAGCCTGAAATCTTCAATCAAAGAAGTGACAGGCAGACCAGAAGCTTTGCACCCTTGTAACTTTCCCACTGTTTGTGGCAATAAATTTTGTTACTTCAAAACACCTGGAGCCCCCATACACAAAATCAGACTACTTAAACTTCTTGCAGGGAGGGATGGGAGGAAAAAATGCCTTTGACTCTCAGTCCAGAAGGAATATTTTTTTTCCATTTTAAAATATCGCACTGTCTTTTTATCTGTTATCATAATAGTCTGCTAGTCCCTACTTCAGAAAGAAAATATTTAGGTCAATGGGATTTAGTCCCTTAAGATACTCAGTCAACTAGCTGCTTTTGAGATTCAGTCCCTTGTCCAGACCAGCAGGCAACATTTTTAAGCCAAAGTCAACAGAAGCAGGATGCAGGAAATAGCCATAACCTTAAGTTTTTGTCCCTTTTTTCACCTATTTTATTCCAAACTTTAAGTAGAAATAAGACACAATAGTGAAAAGCTGTATGCATTAAGACTATAATTTCTTATATATCAATAATCACAAAAAGAAAATTGATATTTCTATACATTTCTAACTGCAGGTACAAAACTTGAGGTACAACACTTTCTGGAAAGAATGTACTATGAGCAAAACATCACATAGTGGGGCCCTGTGAAAAAGATCTATGCATTGTTACAGATTGGAGAATGAAGACATGACCTGGGTACTCTTTTCAGTTTTGATCATGTCATTACAGAAAGACTGAAAACTGCATGAATATAGAAGTTCTGTAGGAGAACAACACTAATCAGGTTGTCGTGAGTGAGTGGGCTGTATATTTTCTGGAAGTAGAGATTAAGAATTTAGGAGAGTTTAGACCAGGAAACAGAAAACAAAAAAGATATATAGTGAAAGTACACCAGTTGTTCTAGTATACTTATTTCTATAAAATAAGTGCTGGATGTTAGTCTGACATTTAAAACCAACACTTTTAAAACTGGCGTTGTTATTCTTGTAAGAGATAATTAACCCAAGGAACTCACTTCCACATAATACTTAGCAGAGATTCCAATGGTAAACCTAAATTCAGATTAACCTTTTATAAGACTCAACATTGCACAGAACTAAAAGCACTTAATTTTCATGCACAGGACATCAGCTGGTCAGAAACTGGTGGCAAGGCAAAAGTTCTCATCCATCAACAGTATGGAACAAGTGCTTTAATTTAGCTAAATGTTCTGTTACCCTCTGAAAACGAAGTATGACAGTAGAACAATGTTTCTTTGTTCAGTATTAATGACACCCAGATAACTTTATAACCTGAAATCTTCATCAGCTCAGCTGAGATCTGAGTGCCAAGCTGCATTCTCTTGAGATACGCAATTTAGCATCTTCAGTGAATAATGAAGTTTCTACCCAAATGAAATATATCAAGAAGAGTAGCCAACTTACACTGCATGGGTAAGTACAGCTCACGAGCTTGCATGCAGAGGCATAGACCATCAGATTAGCAGCAAAGCTGGAGAGCATGGTCTCCTTCCCGGGATGAAGAGCTTCAACACAAGCTACCACAGCAGATACTGCTCGATTTCCTGAATCCCAGCTACAGGCCTGACATTATGCAATGAAGAGGTAAAAAGCCATTGTCTCTGTCCTGTACAAATTACTCCTTGAGCTCGTCTTTTCATCTTACTTCCTGAAGGTGTAAATTAAATGTTTAGTGGCCATAAGATTTGGATGTATTACCCAGAGGGTAGGAAAGATTTACAAACCCTGGTCATTATCTATGCAAACAATGAGTTACAAGTGACAATTACAATTCAGCACATTTTCTCAAAAGTGGATTGATTGCAGTAGAAAAGAGAAAAAGAAAAAAAAAAGTTGTAATTTTCTCTCCAATTTGAGGAAAATACAAGATCACAATAAACTTTGTTTCAGTCAATGTGAAGGGTGGGAGGACAGTTACACACCATTGTTCCTTATTTCTTTTTTAGTTTAAGAAGGGAGATAAAAGGAGTGTTGTGAAGATCTGAAAATGAATGTCCAAAGTATCTCTCTTTTCAACAAATATTAGGACGACTGAACTTGTGACTTACCTGTAGATGTAGACTTGTAAGTATTATTATTATTATTATTATTATTAGGTTCATGCTTGCCACATGAAAATAAAAGTTATTTATCAAAAGCAAATTTTTAGTATTAAGAGGCAATGTAAAATATAGAGATTTTATTATCTCGCTTATTCAAATATTTTTGGGGTTTCTTATTCAAGTGAAAAGCATAATCACAGAGCTGTGTTTCCAGATTTGAGGAATAAAAGTGAAATGAAGTATAAATCTGAGCACTCACCTCTCTAATGGACATTGAAAAACACACTCTGTTCCTGAGGGTCCCAAAGAAAGAACTACAGTTTCAAGCTGACAGACTAGATACCTTTCTACCTGCAGTGAATTGATATACACTTCAGTTGAGCAAGGAAGTCAGGTACTGAATTAATATTTTATCTATTCCTGTGTCCTGGGAAAAGAAAAATGTTTCTTCTGCCCTATTGAAAACAGTAGAGAAAAAGCTGTTACAAAGTGAAGAGGGATTTGCAGAACCTAAACTGGTCATTGAGTAGGTTGGTAGTGTTTTCTGTTTCACTTTCTTGCCTCCAAATTCCTAATGTTTTCAAGGCACACCACAACAGAGCTGAACAGACAGTCAAAGTTTTGCTCAAAATCCACTCCATAGTCCCCGAATTTATTCTTTGTGTTTTCTCTCACTTGTTTCGAGAACAGGCTGTCAGCTTTCGGTGGCAAGGAATGGACAAGAAATCTTGTCCTTAAGAGAGGCACAGCTGTAGGAGGCCAAATAACCATCAGAGGACTTTTTGTTCAGTAATTCTCCTCTGATGGCACAGAATCTGTGGACATCAAAGGCTTGTTGTTGAAGTGCATTTGGTTGTATCATTTCAGGCTTTTCTTCAGGGAAAAGGAACCATTCAAGATGAAGTCAACGACTCCATGTTAGCAAACTTCATGGATACTGCACTTATCAACAGACATCGTATACAAGCAATGATAGGAAACATCTCAGAGAATTAAAAGAGTTCAGGTGCAACAGGCACAGTGATTCACATGGTTTTTTTCAGCATTTGATTGATAATAACTATTGGTGGATTCTTGCTTCTAAGCAGAAGTTGATGGCAGAGTCTTAAAAGTGAAGCAACAACCCTTGGTCAGCTGTGACACAGACAACAAACTTCTATTTTCCTTAGTGGAAGCAATTTTAATTAAAGCCCTCCCCACACCAAATTTCTTACATTTCATAGATTGCCCATGTAGGGATTTCAATTCATGGCATTACTCATTCCTTGGATGCTGGAGACTTCCTCCATTTCCTCAGACTGCATTGCTATGATTAATACACATCTGAAGATCTTACATCATTACTGTTGGCGTATCTGTAGAGACCACAGAACCACAACCCCATGTTTACTATTTGCATCATAGTATTTTACTCTGAGGCTTTTCTGCTTTTTTAAAAAGAGAATTTAATTAAAAACCTTGCTAGCCTTCAGGGAATAGGCACCCTTATTTCTTGACTTTTAGCAATAGGAGAAAGCTCTCTTTGCTGGTACATACGCTTCTAGCACTGGAAATCCTGCTTATTCATGCCAGTGGGCTAAACAAATAATAAGGCAAGCACAGAAAAATGTCTTCAAATGTAAAAAGGCTCAAACTGAGATCAGCTTTCTAGGCCACCAACAATATTAGATAGCTAAGAGAAAGTATAGACTAATGATTTTGAGTCACTGCTATAAAAATATTTTAAAAACTGATAATGGGTTCACATACCCATAAAAGTGGTATCAATTTTCACTGAAATGCAGTCTCAGACACACCTGGGTGTAAAAGCCATAACAAGAGATGTATAATGTATAAATTGTATATTTAGCCTTCATTTAAAATAACATTTAACTTCTTTGCTCTGATGATTTTAACCATGCAACTGATTCATGCCAGTGTCATTGAAGAAAATTGGAAGTAGAATAGCTTCAGGTGTAAAGTGTGGTTTCTTCATTGCCCTACTTAGCTAAGCAGTAAATTGAAAGCTTGTTGGTTAGGTAGAAATCTTGATTGTCACATTCCTGTAGTTATTTTCTTGTTATTTAAAATTTGGTTGTATTTGACACCATTGAACTGGATTCAGCTCTCTAATATTCAAAGACAACTTCCTTTACCACATGGTGGGAACTTTCTTTTCAAAATTTCCATTTCCATCCATTTGGGAACTGGATTTAACCTAGACTTTTAAAGACTTTTTAGCTTTAACTCTTAGGAAATTTCAGCAATGAACAATTTGATATCTGATCCCATTAGTGGGTCTGTTCAACACGTCGAGGGTCTCTTAGGACCTCAGAATGGCACCACAATGCTTCTCATTGTGTAGTTACCAGCAGTCACCTACTTAATTATAGATGGGGAGTCTTAAATTTATTTTCCCCTGAACAGCTGTCCCAAAGAATCTTTCCCAACTATGCTCAAGATGCATTATATGCTTGAAACTGGTTCCTGTTTTGTTTGTTTGTTTGTTTTCAACCAACTTGTTCTAAAGCAACAGATGTTGAATAAAGGCTCTTTTCTTTATACAATAGGCCAGTCTATAAGGCAGTCATTCCAAGAATGGGAATCCATATCTCTTTTCCATCTGAAAAAATTCAAATCTGTATCTCTCTTCTTACACCAGACAGTGGCATAAGGAGAGTGAAATAGAAGCTAGTACAGGACATGCAAACACCTCTTGATGTTTAGGTGATATACAGAGGAGAATTCAAGAACAGTTGGGACAAAATCCAGAAAACAGCTGGTTCTCTTAATTCCTGAGCAGGTATTTACCCTGAGAGTAAAGAGATTATAGGTCCTTACTCTTAGGAATGTTTCCCTATTATACACAAAATTATCTTTAGAAAACACAGAAATGGCACTGAGAGGATAAAGAAAAACTTTTGTCATTCCATCTGAAAAGAGTCATGTTTCTTCCCCCTAATCTCTCATCACTGAATTCACTTCTGTCCAGTGATACAGCTTTAACAGGAGGAACTAAAAATAACCCTTCCAAAATATCCTCTTTATTAGTGTTGAGATATATGGTTTTGTATCCTCTTGGTCTGAGGAAAGATTTTCTCTACACTATTTTAAAGGGGCTGGAAAGGTTACTCTGTTCTTTAGTTTTAAAATAAAGAATTGTCACTATGTTCTGTCTTGAGACTAATCTCTTGGGGGAGCATTCAAAGCATTTTATGTATAACCACTGTATCAAGCTTCTTGGATAACAAGGAGAGAAGACTGCCTAGGTATCTGGATCCAGAGATACATGCTCCATTGCTCATCTCTGTCATAATTGAGATTTACAAATAAAACACCCTGTCACTTATGAAGTTTTAGGGTACATCCTGTCAATTGGAAAAGAATAGACAACTGCTGAACTGGTGTGTTTAGGACTGTAACCTAGAATTCAGGTATCTAAATTTTAACCATGTACTACTTTAGAGATGCATGTTCCTTCTTCATTGGAAAAAGGAGTTGTGCTCTTCAATTTAAGCACCCGTCAGAGCCAATAGAAACTTGATAGAAATTTGCTCAGCCATTGCTAAGCATGATCTATCTTCTGCCTGCAGTTGTGTTGGTCAAATGTCCTCTGAACTTAGTTTTTATTTTTTATTATACTTTCCATGATTATCATTATTACCCTGATTTGTCTGGTTCCCATGAGTGAGAAATTGCTTGGCACTTAGTTTTAAGTCTGTATATCATTAGAAAAACACAGTGTAGCTTCTGTCTGCCTTTTTAATGTGTAACATAAACTAGTATTTTTTAGGATAATACATTACAGAACTTAGTTACAGTTTTACCACTGATTACCTTTGATATGGAATATAAAAGAACTTGACTAAACTAGGAAGCTTTATTTATTGTTGTGGAAACTTCAGTGTTCTCTGTACAAGGGTTGTCTCCTTAAGAATTCTAACACCCATTACCATTTCTGATTTGTAGGTTTTAGGGGGTTATCTTAGCAAACTGATAAATCAACAAAAAGACCTGTCCTCCCTTAAAAGCTCTAACCTCTAATACTTTAACCTGTCTGTGTTGGGGTTTTGTGCATTTTTTTTTCCTAAACTCAGTAGAGTTAACAAGTTTCATTTCAGATTTCTCATTAACAGCCACAAAAGGGCACAGCAGCCTGCACCCTTTGCAACACTAGAAAAAGCGTCTTCGGCGCCTTCAAAGCAAACATTTTCTCAGAAGCCCTAACTCTGCACCTCCATCCTACAAGAAACTGAAATGGAAGAGAGCAGTTACAATTCACAAAAAGATATCTGGGACTGAACATTAGATATCATCTAGAAAGGTTGCTCATTCAGTGCTTTACCTAAATGCTACAGGGTACTTGTACAATACTGTACAGGTACAGAGCACTGGTTATGGGTCTTGTCAGAGGAGCAATGGTATGAAGTCCTGATTGTTCCTTCACATTGTGTGGATTTGCTTCATATTTTATCAAATGGGTTATACAGAGACTGAAAAGTGTACATCTTCAAAAGACATTGTGATCCAGTTTAGGTTGCTTAGGCTAACCATTATCTTTGGTACCACATAATCTCTGTAGATGCTCTGTTTCTAATTATTGTTTGTTTGGTTTTTCTCAGTAAAATTTTCTAAACCACAAAATATTTGCTTCAGGGAATGCCTCTTTAAAGGTATAAGCAACGAAATGTTCTTCCTCACACATTCACTGCTATGCATTACTCTGTTCATCTTTTTCAACTAAAGGATATAGATCTATATAATGAAAATTTCATTGATTAAAATATGTCCTACAGGTACACAGGAATGGGCCAAGATGGGTATACCTAATGGGTATAAGAAGATGTATTTCTCATTTTTCTTTTTTTTTTTTATTCCTTTCCCCAGAAAAATGCTTCAAATAAAATATATCTATAATGTGGGAGTCACAGAATCACAGAATTGTTAAGCTTGGAAAAGACCTTTAAGATCATCAATTCCAATCATCAACCCAACACCACCATGCCCACTAAACCATGTCCTGAAGCGCCACATCCACACGTTTTCTGAACACTTCCAATGATGGTGACTCCACCACCTTCCTGGGCAGCCTGTTCCAATGCTTGACCACTCTCAGTAAAGAAATTTTTTCCTAATATCCAGTCTAAACCTCCCCTGATGCAACTTGAGGTCATTTCCTCTCATCCTATTGCTAGTTACTTGGGAGAAGAGACCAACACCACCTCACCACAACTCCCTTCCAGGTAGTTGTAGAGAGCAATGACGTCTCCCCTGAGCCTCCTCTTCTCCAGACTAAACAACCCCAATTCCCGCAGCCGCTCCTAAGATTTGTTCTGCAGATCCCTCACCAGCTTTGTTACCCTTCTCTGGACATGCTCCAGCAACTCAATGTCCTTCTTGGAGTGAGGGGCCCAAAACAGAACACAATATTCGAGGTGTGGCCTCACCAGTGCCGAGTACAGGGGCACGATCACTTCCCTACTCCTGCTGGCCACACTATATCTGATACAGGCCAGGACGCTGTTGGCCTTCTTGGCCACCTGGGCACACTGCTGGCCCATACTCAGCCGACTGTCAATCAGCACCCCCAGGGCCTTTTCCGCTGGACAGCTCTCCAGTCACTCCTCCCCAAGCCTGGAGTGTTGCATGGGGTTGTTGTCACCCAAGTGCAGGACCCGGCACTTGGCCTTATTAAACCTCAT
>NW_010561375.1:0-5532 GCF_000687285.1 Phaethon lepturus | reverse complement strand
TAACTCTCTGGGCTCAGCCATCCAGCCAGTTCTTTACCCAGTGAAGAGCACACCTGTCTAAGCCATGAGCCGCCAGTTTCTCCAGGAGAATGCTGTGGGAGACGCTGTCAAAGGCTTTACTAAACTCCAGGCAGGCAACATCCACAGCCTTTCCCTCATTCACTAGACAGGTCACCTGGTCATAGAAGGAGGTCAGATTGGACAAGCAGGACCTGGATTTCGTGAACCCGTGCTGGCTGGGCCTGATCCTTTGGGTGTCCTGCACAGGCCCTGTGAGCACTCTCAAGCTCAAGATGAACCTCTCCAAAATCTTCCCTGGTACTGAAGTCTGGCTGACAATCCTGTAGTTCCCAGATCCTCCTTCCAGCTCTTCTTGTAGATGGGCGTCACATTGGCAAGCCTCCAGTTGTCTGGGACCTCCCCTGTTAACGAGGACTGATGATAAATGATGGAGAGTGCCTTGACAAGCTCCTCTGCCAGCTCTCTCAGTACTCTTTGGTGGATCCCATCAGGCCCTATAGACATGTGGGTGTCCAGGTGGCATAGCAGGTCCTTAACTTCTTCCTCCTGGATTATGGGGGGTTTATTCAGCTCTCCATCCCTGTCTTCCAGCTCAGGGAGCTGAATACCCTGAGGATACTTAGTCTGGCTTAGTACATTTATCATATCTGTCTAAGTTGTCTCACTTTTCCATATATTCATTAGACAAAAATCAGCATATGGCAAGTTGGTAGAGCACTCATATAGAATGGGGGAGACCTGGGTTTCTATTATGGTTTCTTCCTCATATTGTGTTATTTGATACTCCTTGTCAGACAACACTTTGGCCATTTTCTTTTGAATGAATTAAAATTCAAGTATGAAGAATTAAGGGTGAAGAATTATGAACAATTAAACATGAAGAATATGAATAATTAAAATATGCATACTAACAAAATAAGCAAATAATCTTTCCATTCATTCATCAAACAAGTGTGGAACCACAACTGAATTTGTTAGGCAACCTGAAACATTCTCTACTTCCTTACTGCTTTCTTTGCTAGTTATAACCAGCTCTTTACATCCCCTTGTCCAAGGGATGTAAGAAATTATTGTAAAATATGCAACATAGTACTAGATTGATAATGACAATAATTATATAATTAAATATAATGGTGTGGGTTGGCATGTATGTCCATACTTATGTGTGTATTTATATATATAGTAAGTAAATATAAAATAAATAATGAAAATAAATCAAATTAAAATTATTGTCAAACAATGCTCATCTGTTTGGGAATACTTCTGTAAAGTATGACTCTCTTGCACCAATTGTACAATGACTCAATTCATGTGATAACATAAAGAGATTTCATATAATTCCCTCTGCCAGACTGCAGATCTTCCATAACACTTGCTTAAGTTCTAACAAATGAATAAAACAAATAACAGTTGATATGCACAGTGCTATACCATGCTAATCCAGTTATTTCCCATAGTGCAGAAATGGCATGCAATTTCCACACCTGTGACTCCAGAGAGATGTTATTTGTGCAGTTTGGATCTGAAAGCCTAGTTAAATTTTGCTATGGTGCCTTGGGTCAGACTTATGTTAAAATTTTCTCTTTATAAACTCCATGATCACATATTATTTTCTGGTGCATTCGTTACATACACTGCTCTCTTGCTTGGTGGGAAATCTGTCTGGATGATCAACTTCTGCATCCTTGTATTTCATAGCCATGACATAAAGATAACACCTGCAGTGAGAAGTGCCAGCTCCACAGTGGGGAGAATGAGAAAGGTGGGGACTGTGGTTTTGCCATCACATTTCATCTGTCTTTCATAATCTAGCTCTGCTAGTAGCCTTAGGCAAGAGACCCCTCAGTTTTATTGTAAGACCACCAGTAGCCAGTGTCTGAGAGGTGGGATTTTATAATATCTTTGTCATCAGATGCTAATGTACTTGCAACACAGAAGAAATAAATTTGATATATATCAGGAATCATGGTCCTAATAAACAGTTATTTTTTCAATGAAAAAATGGCAGTCTTGTCTGATGCTTAGGGTCATACAAGCACTGACAAATTGATTATGTATAAAGGATTTCTATGGCCTTGCAGAAGTCAGACGATTATTTTTTTCTTTTTATTGGATCTGACATTAGTTGATTGCATTTTATATGTTTTACATTTGCATTTACAACTATGTTAAACTTCCTGTCTAAATCCAAAATGTTATTGACTTCAGCTGTGCAAAGCAGAGTTAGAATCATCCTTCCTATTTCTGTATTTCTCCTCAGTCTGTACACAAAGATGTAGGCTGTATGTGAAAATAAATAAATATATTTGCTTCTCTGCTCTCTCTCTTTAAAAAAAAAAAAAAAATTAAATTTTTATTTTAACAAACAGTTCAGGATTCATTGAACTAATGGTTTATTGTTTGCCTTTGGCAAACGTGAAAGTTCCAGAGGTCTACAGTGAATAAAGCTATGAGACACCTCCTTTAAAAAGTCATCTTCTTTGAATTGGTGGCAAAGTGCAACACCCACTGGAATTCTGGTTCAATTTATAACACGCATAGTTGTGTGACCAGCTGTAGCCCAACAATGTACCATATGTACTCATGCAGCATCACAGGATGCAATAATGCAATTCCAGGAACTTTAGGAAATTCAAAGCAGCAAATAACATAGTAACTGGATATTTTGCTTCCTGCTAAAGACAGTTCTGCAAACAAACAAACAAACAAACAATGTCCCTGAAAGAAAACCAGAAATTTTCTTAACATGTATGAAATTCACCCTGGTTCAAAACTATGATTTTCTTTTTTTTCTGAAACTAAATTGACTGGAAACAGAATTCATCTGTTAGGAGGAAAAAAAAAATTTTTTTCACTGTTATGTTCCATATTATTGGGATGAGTTTCTTAAAGTAAAGTCTACAAAGGTTCACTGAAATAATCTCAGATAACCTGTTATATTTTGGAACAGAAAGTGATCAAATACAGCAGAGTTTGACTTTAAAGGTCACAGGAATACAAAGAAACACAAAATGCCCAGTAGAATATTCCCTCTTTCATATTCTCAAGGCAGCACCTACCATCCATTTGCTCATATCTCTCCCAGGTCTACTTTTCTTCTTGTTATGCTTACCTATAACCAGATCTACAAATATTTTTATTAACACATTCTTCCTTACACATCTTTACAAAGAGGTGCTCTTCTTGCCTGGATCACATAATTTCTGTCTTCACCCAGGAATGTTTCTCCACACACCTACCTCTGGATGCTCTTAATTTATTTAATGCTTATAATGTTCACTCTACTCCAATGACTCATTTATGGACTATTTTCCGCCAAAAGGGAAAAGTGACAAATCATAACATTTTAAATCAACAGCCATACAGTCTTTTAAGTGCACACCACATACTTTTGCTGCAAAAACAGAGACATGGTTTCACTGAAGAGACAACAGGGAGACTTCAGCATTAATTGCTTGGAAAATGATAAGACTTTTCCTATCTACAACTTCTAGGCTGGAGATACAAGTATTATCTGAAGTCTTTTTATGTTTGGTTTTGTTTGCTTTTTTCTCTCCACACTATTCCTGAAAGTCTCCACCTGTCATCATTTGCTTTCTGAGAGCACACTCCTATATCAAGTCATGGAAAGTTTGAAGACATACCTTGAGGTATTTAATTTATTCATCTTGTTTTATATAAATGCTTTAAAGTGTTGTCTAGGTGTTCTTAGTGCTCTTATCTATTAAAAAAATCATAACATGACAAGTGAAACAGTAGAATTTAATACAATCCATCAACAGTGAGTCACATTATTTGAAAATTCAAGTCTCCCCTCCCCCTTGGTAACCTAATTTTAAATGCATTTGGGAAAATGACATGTACAATGTGTCCTCAATGTCTATAGATTTGGCCTAATTCAGTACAGTTGGGGATTGTTTCTAAAAGCCCCCACAGAAAATTAGTGCCATCAGCCTCCTCTCACTTTTACTAAATCTCATTTCAATTGTGTCAGTACAACAAAGAATGAGAAGTGGTTCTTAGTGAGTAGGGTTGATCCTTTTGGACATTTTCATCTTAATCATCAGATTACATAATTTTGTATCTGTTATTTCCTACCTAGAAATGCAATGCAAACATCTAGCAATAGAAAGATGATTGGTTATGCATGTGCCTAATTTGAATATATTATCATTAACACAGCCTTTATTGTAATAAGTATAACTGCACCATACTATGCTAGGTTTAAAATACTGACTGAAATATTTCTTACTGTAAGATGAGAGCTGAAGATGCTTGAGCTACTGGGCAGTGTAAGTAGTAAGTCTACATAGGTTCCTCTAGAAACTCAGGTATGGTCTAGAATGAAGATGACATGTTGCAGAAAGATGTACCACTAAGTAATGTTCAAGATTATACTCAAGTAAAGAAAGCATTGTATTGTATCTGCACACCACTACCCCCAAGAAAGAAAAATTAAAAACAAGGGACTTAAAATATTTCACAATTTTATCACCACACACAGTGATAAGGTTAGGTTAAGGTGCTTAGGTGATAAGGTGGGTAACCTGCAATCCAATCTACATCTCCAAGCAGTGTTGCACTGAACTATGTGGATGTATCAGCTTGGGTCAGTATGGGTTAGAGCTCTTCCCTTTGGGTTGGTGATAGGTGGACATGGATCAGATGACTCTACATCAAGCTTCAGCAGTGTAAATATGCATTCATACAGTTTATTAAATTGAAATAACAATTTGCAAAGGTAGGCGGAAAGGAAGAATACAATTATCTGAGGAGTCATTTTCTGCAGAGAAACACCCTTAATGATCCATGTGTGAACCTCATAAAATTCAAAAAGGCCAAGTGCAAGGTACTGCACATGTTTTGGGCAATCCTAAGCACACATACAGACTGGGCAGAGAATGGATTGAGAGCAACTCTGAGGAGATGGACTTGGGAGTATTGGTGGATGAGAAGCTCAACATGACCCAGCAATGTGTGCTTGCAGCCCAGAAAGCCACCCATATCCTGGGCTGCTTCAAAAGAAACATGGCCAGCAGGTTGAAGGAGGTGATTCTGCCCCTCTACTCCATTCTTGTGAGACCCCACCTGGAGTCCTGTGTTCAGCACTGGATCTCCCAACATAAGAAAGACATGGACTTGTTGGAGTGAGTCCAGAGGAGGGCCACGAATGTGATCAGAGGGATGGAACACCTCTCCTATGAAAACAGGCTGAGAGAGTTGGGGTTGTTGAGCCTGGAGAAGAGAAGGCTCTGGGGAGAACTTAGATAGCAGCCTTTCGGTATCTAAAGGGGGCCTACAAGAAAGCTGGAGGGGAACTTTTTACAAGGGCATGTAGTGATAGGACAATGGCTTTAAACTGAAGGAGGATAAATTTAGATTAGCTATAAGGAAATGAGGCTGGTGAGCCACTGGAACAGGCTGCCCAGAGGAACTGTGGATGCCCCAACTCTGGAAGGGTTCAAGGCAAGGTTGCATAGGGTTTTGAGCAATCTGGTCTAGTGGAAGGTG
>NW_010561374.1:0-25771 GCF_000687285.1 Phaethon lepturus | reverse complement strand
GTTGGGTTAATGGTTGTACTTGATGATCTCAGAGGTCTTTTCCAGTCTTAATGATTCTGTGTGTGATTCTGTGTGATTGTCTCTGACACCAAAATACCTTTGTTTGACTGCAACTTCAATTAAGAAAACATCCAGTAGATTATTTCCAAGTCAACTGAGAAACTCTTCTCCTCTTGCCACTGAAGAGGTATATAGCATGTACTTGACATACAGAATATTCTTCAGCAGAAATGATATAATGAAGTTACGTATTCTTGCTTTTCAACTCCTTTTTTCTTCTTTTCAACTTTCAACTTGTCAAAATGTATGATACTTGCAAGGGAGAAAAATACACTCTTTTGTAAAAGAGCTCATTTTCAACCTTTCTAAGAACAGTGATTCTGTTCCACAGTAAATATGGCATGATACTCACCCAAAATTTGCACTTACTTGGGACCTCTGTAACATTACCCATTACTGTGACATTACTTCTGGCACAGCAGTGAATTTCACTGCAATAAACCGAAACCAAGGAGATCCCTCCCTTTCCACTTACTGCTTAACATGCATTTGGTTTTCTGCATATCTAGAAAAAGGAAAATATATCTGTCTGAATAAAATTGTTTTCTTAGTAAGGTGTTTTCCACATGCACAAAGAAATATTATCCCTATTGCCCACAGTCTTCCAGTTCAAAGAGGATGGAAAAGTGGAACACAAGGGAACACTTGATCACATTGTTTCTTTCAAGCAGTGACCCTTTATGTAGCTATTACCAGAGATTAATTTGAGTACTTGTTGGCTGGAATTGGACAGGCTTAATAAGCAAGACAAGACAGTCATATTCCTTAAAGGCTTTTGGCCTCCTGTGTTAGAGCTAGAGTCTGTCAATCAAACTCCCACACCAGATTAGAGGTTAAAACTTTGGCAGCCCACACTCAGGGCAGCCAACAGAGAGGAGAAGGGTTCATGGTGCATCCTTTTTCCTTAGGGATGGCGAGGAAAGAGAAGGCTGCTGCTGCTGCGGCACAGGCTGAGGTGATTTTTAAGAATGGCAGTATCGATAAAGATGAAGGCAGGCAAAAGCTGCAGTTGGTTCATCACCTTTCAATGAGCACTTTGGAGGATGTTTGTGCCTGAAGTGTGTCCTCACAGAAGTAAGGAGAGATGCAGAGGCAAGAGGCACAGCTGGACACAGCAACGATGGTTGGACAAGCATCCATGGTTACAAAGGAAGAGAGCAGAGGAATTTCGAGTCATGACTTAAAAAATTTTAAGCACCAGTTGGATAAGACTAAACCTGTGTAATCGCTCAAGCTTCATTACCGTAAGGAAAAGAGAGGCTGAGTGTCAGGGGGCAGCATGGGCCAGGACTGTGGGTGTCCCATGGGCCGCAGGGTTGGGTCTGACAGCCAGGCATCGGCCAACCCTGTGGTGATGAGGCAGGGGCTGGATCTGACACCAGTTCCTTCCACGGGCATGATCCTGACCCCACCCATAGGACAACATCCCATTCCCAGAGAGGTGTCCAATGCCCATGGCTGGGTCTGTCCCCTCAAGTTTCCTGGCTGCCTTGCTCCTGGCCGGGGCGGTGGGATGGGCCCTGGATGCCAGGCCCTGACCTGCCACCCGCCATGGGGAGCCCCCAGTGCTCCTGGACCCCAGGGAGTCACCGGCCATCACAGCATCCTGGCAGGGGCAGCCCTCAGCTGCACTGTGTGTAAGCTGGCCCCGCACCCCAGCAACCAAACCTCCCCTCCAGGAAGGGGGGATGCCCACAGGGACCTCACACTGGGTCCAGCTAGTGGAAGTGAAATGAAGCTGAGGACCAGGCTTACTGCATTAGGCTAGTTCTGCTGTTTGTCGACACCAGGAAAAATTCAACCAGACTATTCCAGGGCCAAAACTTCTTCTGGGATACACAAGCACGGCTCTCTACAGAAGCAAAATGCCATCTGTAACATATATCTAGGGCATTCTGTGACAGGGCAGGCTTTCCCTCCTATTTTCTTTCCATACATTATTTCTATAGGTACTTGCACAACCATTTTGCTTCCTTCCAGCCTGTGACGCTGATGAGATGGGGCTTTGACAGATCTCATTCTCCATGACCTGTTTCAGCAGAGTGTTGTGCACCCTTACATCTCCCCCCACTGCACGGAGGGTTGAAGGGAGTTCGCTTCTGGCAACCTGATTCCCAGTGGGTTCTATTAATGTCTCATCCTAGCTCTCATTTTCCATCTGCGTAGGTATTCATATATCTTGCTAAAACTAAGCAAGTAAAAAGCTCTGTGGGGCTGGCTTGTCTGGAGGCTGTTTGTCTTTTCTGTACAGCTGCAGGCAAGCATCTGTAAAGCTTCATTTTGTAAAGCTTGTATTTTCTCTAAATGAAATATCTATCAGCTAGAACTCCATTTCATGTAGTATTGCTGGTGTGTTCAAGATGTACCCCATAAACAGAAAAAGAAAACCCCTTGGGACACTGGTGCTACTAGCAATAAAGGTGATAATTGCTCCTCCTTGGCCTAATTTTAGATTACCTATGTTTCATCTTTGTTATTATCAAGATATATTCTTACCTTATGCTTTAAACTGTCACCATAATCTTAATTAGAGGTAGATCAGTTACTATCAGATATACTGGACACTTTTTTTCACTATTGTGTGAATATTAGGGATTAAGAAATCATGGCTGTGGACAGAGATGACCTTGAATCATAGGAAAAAACAACTTTAAAGGAACATGAAAGGTAATCCAGTTGATTGTCACTATCCCAAAACAGGGTCACTGTTAATACCCTGTTACTACTGATGGTAGTTTAATTTGTTCTTACAGATCACCATAGGTGCACATGCTGCAAAAAGTTGCAGCTATTCCATTTCTGTGTGTCATCAAAGTATTGTGCTCATATCATGCATGCCAACATGAATATTTCTTGTGACAGTGTTAACTTGCTGTCTTTTGCCTTCTCCAGCATGGACATCCACCATGTACCATTTCAGTACTTTACCTGCTTAGATGGTTGGCATTCAGTCTCCTGTTTAGCCTCGAACAGCTCTAGTGTCACTTTTCAAGGCATAGAGCAGGGATAGCACAAGCCTCAGCAAATACCACTGAAGAATCTAGGTACATCCTGGAAGAGTAATATCTAAGAGAGATTTCTATATTTACCTTTAAGTTCAAATTTGCAAGTCCATGAGCTGTATAATCAAATACAACAGGAAATCTTAACCTCTTGTGCTGCAACCCGCAGAAAAAGCTTGCATTTTCTACAAAAACATACAGGAAATTAGAGAAATGGCTACACAATTATATAAAAGGGGTAACAACTTTCAACTCTAAACCCAGGCATGATCTGACATAGCTATCCAGAGGCGAAAATCTCTCTTTTCTGCAAACAAATCCCTGAGCAAAATACATTTAATCTCACATTAACTAAAAGTAACTGGAACTTGTTATGTTGGTTGGGTTTCCAAAGCCTTTTTCTTCATGTAGCAGTTTAGAGTATTGGATTAGGAAGAAGTATTTTAGTTGCTTAATTACATAATTAAATTATTTTCAGGTTTTTTATATGCATCATAATAGCTACATTTACCATTTCATTATTATTAGTGCTAGAGGACGTCTTTCATTTAGCTACTTAGAGATTTTTACATAGAACTCCCAGAGGTTAAAGTCATCATCTTGCTGAGTTTGAAAGTTTTCTTTTCCAGCACATTATTCTTCAATCTCAAAGGCCTGACACATTTTAAACTCTTGGCGTTCTCTTCAGTAACAAGGTTGAAATTTGAATGTGCTACATCAATTTGGCTTGGTTTGATGTCTCACTGAGGCACAGCCTGGCTGAGAAGGGAGAAAAAATGAATATGAATGCCAACCATGTGCTGGGATAACCAAGTAAAAAATCGGCAGGTCTCAGGCTGTGACTGAGAACGAGCACTACCCCATAAGTGAGAACAAATTTATTTTGCATGAAGTCATAGAAATATAAGTTGCCAGTGATGTAACAAAGTTACATATATTTAGCATTATCAGTTCAAGAGTAATTTAGACTAATCTGGTGGCAAGGCAGTTACTCACTATACTTTTAAGGACATAGAATTATTTCATGGACTGATTTAATAGTTAAACATATATTCTGCCCTTAGAGGAAAAGAAAACCATACAAACCTAAGGTTAATGGAGACTGGTCCCAGTCGATGTCTTTTATCCCTTGATGCTGTCTCTTAGGCTTCAAATGTTCTTGTGTTTCTATGCAAATGAGCTGCTTACAAAATCCAACTCTTTCAAGTATGTTCTAAGCGCTACTGTCATTTTACAGTAAAGACATTTTTGTTGCATAGCAATATGTTTCTTTTAGAAGATGGGTAAATATGCAAAATGTTTCTGTAACTATTTGTCAGATAGTCAAACAGATTTTTTGTCTATCCTCAGGCCCCTTTTATGTTCTCTCTGTGAACATATGCGACAAGAGCTCTCCCAACACAAACATTTGAAGGAATCAAATTGCAAGCTCTTTTTCTACTGAGATGTGCACAAAAAATATGAGAAGAGTGTGTTTCATGATATAACAGAGTGAATTGTGACCAGCTCTTATAGTTGCTGATTTCACAGGAACCTGTAAAGTTTTGTTGATCCTTATGCTGTTACTATTCAATAATATAAAGATCTCAGGAAGGAAAGTGAGAAATGGAAGCCAAAGTCCTTGTTGACATGTCAGCAACCAGATGTCAATAAAACTACCTCCCAGTTTCCTTGGAGTCACTCCAGATGCAATATGTGAAAAAAGAACAACTGCTCAAATCATAGCACAAGCTAACATGTTGCAGAGAGAAGACAGACATGCTGAAGGACTTCCCTCTTCTGCCACATGCACTGTTGCTGAGGCCATTTGTTCAGGATAGGCTGGTTTGCAGCTTCAAAGATCTTTGCACTTACTGCACTGATAAAAGTCAAGTTCCTTAGTTTCTTCAGCCAGTGACGAACCACAGGCAGTAGTGGACACACACCTCAATAACCAGCTCACCAGGCTTATTTCAACCACAAATGCCCTGGGGGAAGATGGTATTTTATTGCAAGTCTGGGATGGAATCCTACCTGGACGCAGCTTTGCCTGAAGCCCATGAGCTCAGTCTGCCTGAATCATGTTTCATCTTGCCTTATTCTTGTGATGTCTCTGTGTGCAGAGGTTTCAGTCTACCCAATGCCCAGGATGCAGAATGGGTATGGCCTATGAAGTCATTGGAACAACACATCTCAGGAGCTGTGAAACTGCTATGAAACAGGCTCCTTTGATGTCACTGGTACAGAAGATCTTGATGAATATGAAATTTTTCCATTCTCCATGTTAAAAAAAATGAACTAGCTATGTTAGCAAATAACTGGATCTAAATGATGTATGCCTCTATTGAACTGAATCTCATACACAACCGTCCTTTTCACATAAAGGTTAGTATTACATTTTTTATTATTTTAGGTTTTTTGCAAACTAAGCTGAAGCCCTTAGACCTCTGAAAATCTTCTTTTCTAGGAGGAAAACATCTTCTGTTGTTGATCACAAATAGTCTCTTTAAAATGTTCCAGAAGACAGAAAAGAAAGGACAGTCTTTTACTCTTCCACTTTTCTTTCCATGCCTAAATTTCAGCTTTGGCTGTTTAGGTAGTTGTGTTGCTTCATTAATACTCCAATAAGATATAATGAACCAAAGATTCAACCATAATTATTCTTAAAGCACAACTTCAACAGCATCTTTTCAAGAGTTGTATAAAGGATGCTTTGATTCAAGCTTCTGTGTACCAAAATGAATAAGACCTTTTATGATAAGTGCTTACAAATGCACCCAGGAAGCCGCAAATGATGTGACTGGCTACAGGCATGCCTCCAAACTGCTAGGAATTACTAAAACAAAGAGTCATTCTACTTTATTTGGGGGAAAGTTTTTTCTCTTTATGAACTAATCAACTAGTCTGCCACTCTCCCTGTGATTCAAAACACGTGCAAGGAAGTGCTATTTCCACAGAAGTTCCCAGGTTTTGAGATTAGGGTGGTAAACACTGAAGTGTTTTTTTGTTCTACAAACAACCATAGAAGCACAAATGTTTTTTTGTATGAAGAGACCAGCCAACACTCTCAAATTCTTATCCTATGAGAATGATACATTCACGCAAAGCTCCATGATGTAATATTGCTGGAAGTCCTGCAAGCTATATACATTATTCTTATCCATTTTACACTAATGCTTACGTGGTCAAGCAGAGGATACAAACTCAGAACATGAAGACATCTTGCTATGAACAGAGTCTCATTTTTATATCCAGTTCCACTCCCTGTCACTCCTGCCATAAGTAGATACCTATCATTCAAGATGAGGAGTTAAAAGCACTAGTTACGACAGCAATTACGTCACTCCCTTGTGTGCTTTTGGCCATAGTAAGCTGCATGTTTCTACTGCCTCAGCAAGATGGGCCCCTCAGACTGCAGCAAACATGGGTCTTCTAAGTGAAGTGATAAATACGGATTTCAGCATAAAACATTTACTACTAAATATAGAAATGTTTATAAAGATGAGGAACAAAAACTGAGAATTTGAGTTAGCAGGTATTATTAGCATCATAAATAAGAGCATTGTTGCAGGTATTTTCAAAGTTATCTATGATAATGCCAACAGTATTATGTAATGCAAAGTGATTCCAATGCAAGTGGAACCGAACAATGACGAGGACAATGATTCATCTAGCTTAGAGGTGTTGCTGATGTCAAGTCAGCCTATGTCCTGCATCAACACTGCTTCCATAAAGAAAAAAAGACAGGTCATTGTCATAGGACAATTCTGTTCCCTTCTGAAGGGAACAGAAGGACCAATATGCAGACTGGACCCACTTCTTAGGGAAGTCTGCTGCCTCCCTGGGGCCGGGGTTAAAGAGGGGAAGAGAAAGCTTCCTGCCCTGGTACAGCCCTTAGGTTACTATCCATTATTGATTTGTCAGGTAGGCAGTGATAAGGTTGCAACAAGAAGCCCGAGCACAATTAAGAGAGACTTCAGGGCCTTGGGATGACTGGTTAAGGGATCAGGAGCACAAGTAGTGTTCTCCTTTATCCTTTCAATTGCAGGGAATGATGAGGGAAGAACCAGAAAGACCAAACAGATCAATACCTGGCTCCATGACTGGTGTCACCAGCAGAATTTTGAGTTCTTTGATCATGGTTGGTCTACACAACACCAGGTCTGACGGCAACAGATGGGGTACACCTGTCTTAAAGGACTTAGCGGGGCTCATTGAGAGAGCTTGAAACTAGATTTGAAGAGGGAAGGGGATAAAACCAGGCTCACTAGAGATAAGCCTGGGGGCAGCACACCAGTGTTTGAGGGACAGTATGCTAGTGAGGCCCTTCTGTCTACCATCTCAATGGAGGCAGGGGATGGAGATCCATGTGGCAGCAAAGACACAAAGGTTATTGACATGTTAGAAACCACAGAAGCGCCTGAGAACGGTCACATAGGAATTAGGGCTCCTCCCCCAAAAAAGGGAGCAGGATCAATAGATCAACTGAAGTGCATCTACACCAATGCACGCAACATGGGCAACAAACAGAAGGAGCTGGAAGCCATTGTGCAGCTGGAAAACTATGATATAGCTGCCATCACAGAAACATAATGGGATGACTTGCACAACTGGAGTGCTGCAATGGATGGCTATAAACTCTTCAGAAGGGATAGGCAAGGAAGGGGAGGCAGTGGGGTAGCCCAGTATGGTAGGGAATGTTTTCAGTGTCTTGACAATGGTGATGAAAGGGTTGGGTGTTTATGGGTAAGAATCAGGGGAAAGGCCAACAAGGCAGATAATATGGTGGGAGTCCGTTATAGACCACCCAACCAGGATGAAGAGGCGGATGAAATATTCTGTAAGAATCTGGGAAAAGTCTCACTATCGCTAGCCCTTGTTCTCATGGGGGACTTCAACTTACCAGATGCCTGCTGGAAATATAATACAGCAGAGAGAAAACAGTTTAGAACGTCCCTTGAGTGTGTGGAAGACAACTTCCTGACACAGTTGGTGAGTGAGCCAACTAAGGAAGGCACCTCACTGGACCTGTTGGTCATGAACAGAGAAGGACTTGTGGGTGATGTGATGATTGGAGGCTATCTTGGGCACAGCAATCACGAAATGATAGAGTTTTTGATTGTCAGAGAAGGAGGGGGGGCAGCAGAACTGCTACCTTGGATTTCTGGAGGGCAGACTTCGGCCTGTTTAGGAGCCTGATTGAGAAAGTTCCTTGGGAGACAACCCTGAAGGGCAAATGAGTCCAGGACAGCTGTACATTCTTCAAAAAGGAAAACTTAAAGGTGCAGGAGCAGGCCATCTTGATGGAGAAAGACAAGCTGGTGGGGAAGAAGACCAGCCTGACTGAACAGAGATCTTTGTCTGGAACTCAGGAAAAAGAAGAGACTTCATGACCTTTGGAAAAAGGGGCAGGCAACTCGGGAGGACTACAAGGATGTCATGAGGTTATGCAGGGAGAAAATTAGACAGGCCAAAGCCCAACTAGAACTTAATGTGGCTATTGCCATAAAAGACAACAGAAATGTTTCTATAAATACCTTAGCAACAAAAGGAGGGCTAAGGAGAATCTCCATCCTTTATTGGATGCAGGGGGAAACATAGTGACAAAGGATGAGGAAAAGGCTAAGGTACTTAATGCCTTCTTTGCCTCAGTCCTTAAGAGTAAGATCAGTTGTTCTTCAGGTACCAGCCCCCTGAGCTGGAAGGCAGGGACAGGGAGCTGAGTAAAGCCCCCCATAATCCAAGGGGAAATGGTTAGCAACTTGCTACACCACTTAGACACACACAAGTCTCTGAGGCTGGATGGGATCCACCCAAGGGTACTGAGGGAGCTGGCAGAAGTGCTCACCAAGCCACTTTCAATCCTTTATCAGCAGTCCTGGCTAATCAGGGAGGTCCCAGCTGACTGGAGTTTAGCAAATGTGACACAAAAGAACGGCCGGAAGGAAGATCCAGGGAACTTCTGGCCTGTCAGTCTGACCTCAGTACTGGGTAAGGTTATGGAGCAGATCATCTTGAGTGCCATTGTGCAGCACGTACAGGACAACCAAGTGATCAAGCCCAGTCAGCATGGGTTTATGAAAGGCAGGTCCTGCTTGACTAACCTGATCTCCTTCTATGACAAGGTGACCCACTTAGTGGATGAGGGAAAGGCTGTGGACATTTTTTACTTGGACTTTAGTAAAGCCTTTGACACTGTTTCCCACAGTTTTCTCCCCAGATTCTCCAGGATAATCCTGGAGAAACTGGCTGTTCATGGCTTAGACAGGTGTACTCTTCACTGGGTAAAAAACTGGCTGGATGGCTGGGCCCGAAGAGCTGTGGTGAATGGGCTTAAATCCAGTTGGTGGCTGGTCACAGGTAATGTTCCCCAGAGCTTAGTATTGGGCACAGTTCTGTTTAATATATTTACGAATGATCTGGACAAGGGGATCGAACGCACACTCAGTTTGCAGACAACATCAAGCTGGGTGAGAGTGTTGATCTGCTGGAGGGTAGAAAGGCTCTACAGAGGGATCTGGACAAGCTGGATCAATGGGCTAACGCCAACTGTATGAGGTTTAATAAGGCCAAGTGCCGGGTCCTGCACTTGGGTCACAACAACCCCATGCAACGCTACAGGCTTGGGGAGGAGTGGCTGGAGAGCTGCCCGGAGGAAAGGGACCTGGGGGTGCTGGTTGACAGCCGGCTGAATATGAGCCGGCAGTGTGCCCAGGTGGCCAAGAAGGCCAACAGCATCCTGGCCTGTATCAGGAATAGTGTGGCCAGCAGGAGTAGGGAAGTGATTGTGCCCCTGTACTCGGCACTGGTGAGGCCGCACCTTGAATCCTGTGTTCAGCTTTGGGCCCCTCACTACAAGAAGGACATTGAGGTGCTCAAGAGTGTCCAAAGAAGGGCAGTGAAGCTGGTGAGAGGTCTAGAGCAGACGTCTTTATGAGGAGCAGCTGAGAGAACTGGGGTTGTTTAGCCTGGAGAAGAGGAGGCTGAGGGGAAACCTTATCACTCTCTGCAACTATCTGAAAGGAGGTTGTGGTGAGGTGGGTGGCAATGTCTTTTTCCAAGTAACAAGCAATAGAACAAGAGGAAATGGCCTCAAGTTGCACCAGGGGAGGTTTAGGTTGGATATTAGGAAAAATTTCTTCACTGAAAAGCTTATCAAACATTGGAACAGGCTGCCCAGGGAATTGGTGGAGTCACCATCCTTGGAGATATTTAAAAGATGTGTAGACGTGGCACTTAGGGACATGGCTTAGTGGTGGATTTGGCAGTGCTAGGTTAATGGTTGGACCCAATGATCTTAAAGGTCATTTCCGACCTAAATGATCCTATGGTTCTATGACTCTGTGATTCTGTAAGTAGAATATTAATTTTTATAATGAATTTACAAGTTTTTCTTTGAGACTAGAATTAGTTTGTGGAATTAAGCCCTTCTACATTTATGTCAAAATGGGATGTGCTGCATCAAGTGAAAGCTAGGCATAAACTTTAAAAAATGCTAGAATTTCAAGTAATTATTATGTTATACTATCAGAGCCATATTTTCCCATAGAAAAAAATATTCCCTAATGCTATTTCAATCCTGATATAATTTAATTAGCAATATTCAATTTGATTTACCAGGAAAAGGAATGTAATGCATAAAAAGTTTAACTTTTCTGAAAGTTAGATGCCACCTGCTATATGGGTATGTAATATACAGAGTCACCTAGCCTGCCCAAATGGTGGACTCGTTATCTAGAATCAAAACTGGGTTCATTGCTAAACTTAAAGGAAACTTGAAAGTACCAATATAAAAAGGCTGAAGGAAAAGCTATGTGTTGGTACCACTGGGTGGAGTTCTGATAAATTTTTAAAATTATCCAAGAACAGATGGACATACCCGATTTCACCACCTAAGGGTCAAAAGGTCCCAAGGTCAGAATTGTCCTGACTTGACAATGTCCTTGAATTGCTATTGAATACAAATAAGAAGTGTTTAGTCCTTTGATGCTCTTCTCCTAAGGAAGAGGCACTTTCTTCAAAACCTGTTTATGACTCTGACTAACAAAGTTTGTGACTTTGGTGCTTTCCTGACAATCAGAGGTACCAACATAAATTGACAACCATGTGACAAAATGCAAGGACAGCTAAGGGAGGGACTATTGCAATTTACTCTAAAGGACAGAGAGAAAATGAATCAATATATATTACTAAAAGACTCTGTTGGGAATTTCTGCACTTCAAGGAAAGTCAAAATTTGTCCTTGAAGAGTGAAAAATCTGCTTTTCTAGAACAATGACCTGACTGGAATCCAAATCCTTGATCCAAAAATTCAGGCTCCTGTCGGGTCCTGCTTTCAGGAATATCCAAAATCAATACCCTTAGCATGCCTCCACAGAATTCTCTGCAGAATTCTCGTTCCATGTATTAATTGAGAAGGCTATGCCAGAAGCGAAAGAGAAAAGAGACTACTCCAAAGCAGTCTCCAGATTTTTAAATTGTTCTCTTGAAAAGAATAATCGGGCTGGATTTACAACTGATATCTGAGACAAATTTGCCTTGGTAGGTAAGTTAGTTGTCTCTGTTACACATACAATACACATCAAGTGTATTGCAACCATAAGAAGATATGGTTTGCATTTTGTTTTTCAAGCTGAATTTAATCACCATCTTATTTACTAAGTTACCTTGTTCACTGCTCTTATTATTGCTAAAGTACAAAGAGGTCATAATTCTTGCAGTGTGTTTGCCTGACAATAGTATGTGGCGTATGAACCTTAGAGTACTATGTATTATGTCATATCTTTCTGAGTTTGTCTTCTTAGGATTACCTTTCATTCTAAATGTCACAAAATTCAACCATACTGAAGCCATACTACTAAGCCATAGCACTGCCATACTACTATGACATTAGCCATACTAAAACTAATGACCAATTTTAACATAGCTGAGGATTTACTGGCACCATCAGCACCATTCTTTTCCAACAAGTTCAGCTTAGCTCATTCTCAACCCCTCTTCTGTCCTGTATTTGCATATCAAGTAACACGTGCAAATGAAAAAACCTAGCACTCTCCCTTTTATAATAGCTATCATCTGTCTGCTTGAGGGGCAAAAGAAGGAGATTTCTCATAACAACTAGTCTTGCTTAAACCTTCATGCTTGTGTTGAATAAAAAGTAGAATCCATTTTTACATTTTACATTTTACATTCATTTTCGATGTGTTCTGTGTTTCTATTTTTGAAAGCCATTCAATATGTGCAAATACCATGTTCTTTTGAATTTTGCTCTATTTCCATTCTGGCTCAGTAATTAAAACAGATAGTGATTACCCCAACTAAATACCAAAAGCTCAGAGTTTTGGGGTTTTTTTTTCCTTTTCTGTACCTTAAATCGGTCAGTATTTATTCCTTTTTGCCATATGGGCTTTGCATTTGGCAATGTTTTGGGAGAGCATCTCTAATCTCCAGAATAACACAAGGAGTACAAACACCTCACTGCACTTACTGCAACCATTTAATCAATGTTCATATTAATTAATTTCAACTTTCTCCTTCTATGGTACTTGACTGGACTGATTTTTTTACCTTCCCTTATTTTTAACACTAATCCTATATTAATTTGGAGCTCCTCTAGCCATTTTGACATTCATAAAATACAGAGTAATTGTAACTCAACCCTCTTGAAAATTATTCTACCTTCTCTGGAATATGCACATAAGGATGCTGTATGACCTTGAGCAGTAACTGGCAAATGACCCTGAGCATTCTGAACTAACACTTCAATTTAGTAAGAACATTTCTTAAGAGAACCTATTTGCTAATTTAACCATATTGTACTATACAGTCTACTGATTTTTATTTTGTTTCTTTATTTTTAAGTATCTTTGATATTAATTAGACAATAATATTGTTTGAGACAGGTTTTTTTCACTAAATATATGATTGGATTATACCTTTAAGTCTGATTACTAAATTATGTTAATAATGATCTACTCTTGTCTTGCAACTATGGAATAAAAACATCCTTTGAAGTTTCCTGTGTTCTTAGTAATAGGCTGAATAATGCCACAATGGAATCCTGTTTCTTATTGAAGATCTTGGCTTCCACATTACTCATTATTTCTTTTACTAATGCATTACTGATTACTGCAGTGCCCAAGAGACCTTGTCATAGACCAGAATGCTCTGCACTATATGAATATTGAACAAACAATAGTTTATTCTTTCAGATAAAAATGGAAATACTGTTAAAATTAGTGACAGCTATATTTCAATAATATGTATCTTTTCACTTATTTACCTTTCATTTCATGAACTGTTATTCATTTCTATATTTTTAGGAGTTTTTGGTCTTAATTATGGTTTTCTTTATTTTCAATTACTTTAATAAACATTGCTGTATTTCAACGTGTAGCTCTATTTTTCTATTTCAGCAACCTCATTTAATACCTGAAATGGGGTAGGAATGGAGTATTAATCTCATGAACACCATTTATCAATAATTCCATATGTTACATCTGTTTATGAATTAGGTTAGGAGAAACAATCCGTTAATCCCATCCTATTATCGATCTTGGTAATATGACTTGTTTTCTTTTCTTTATGGTAAAATTAATGTGAAAATTAACTACTGAACAGCACTTCGACAAATTACTCTCCTCCCTGTGATGCCAATTTGTAGAGACAACATCAGATCACAGGCATCTGTAAAGTTACCCCATCGATGTCTCTAGCATGATATCTGTTAGGCTTTCCCCTGCCATATGCTCCTCAGTCCCATACGAAACCCTGTCCTACAGAGCACAAACCTGAGAAGAGTCTGCAGGGCCCAGTTGTCATCACTTTAAAATGTAAATGCAAAAATGCTGGATTTTTTCCATGATTTTCCTCACCGACACTGTAGTTACAGATGAAAAAAAGTGAAATCGCGGAGGTCACAGAATACAAGGCTTGAGAGAGTATTGAGATGCCATTCTTTGTCCTCTGGTCCCAAACCAGTGTATTTACAACACTCTTGGCAAACACATTCTAATTCTAATTTTCAGAGCTAGGAAAAAAAACCCCAGCCTTCAGATAGTGGCAAGCCATTTTACACTACATATCTAAATATGTTTAGCTTACAGGGGAAGAGCAGTGATGATGCACAGATTAAAAAAAAAAAAAAAAGAATTCTACAAAGCAACGCAAATAAGGCAAAGATTAAGTGGTTTTAATGAAAAAAGATAATCAAATATGTTAAAAGACTAAATGGAATCAAGAAAATTCAGATTTTATGCTGGGCTCTGCATTTTCAAGAGAGAATATTCCAATATATTTTTGGTTGTTTAATATTTCTTCTGCTTTAATTGGTCCTGTGGTGTTTTGCATTTCATAGACACGTGTTGTTGCTCCTTTGACACGGCAAGTTGTTGACCATATGCTTGACAGAATGGGGTACTACTCACAAGAAATCTTGCCTGCTGATAAAACTGATGTTGACAGATTTAAAAGTTGGGGTTTTTTTCTCTAGAGAGAGATGGTGTACAAGTAAGTGCCCTGAACATTGTGTGTTTGTTATCTTGCAGTCGCCTTCAGATCCAGCCTTTACAGAAGATCTTGGTTTACAGAGAGATTTGTTCTGACTGTCATCCACCAGGCTCTGAGACCCAAGTGTGCGGATTCTAGCATGGGCATCACACCAATAAATCTGGCAGCCAAAATTTATTATAAGGAAGACCAGCTGAGGTGTAAAAGTCTCTGGACATTATTTGAGGTGGAGATTCTGCAAGCAAAATTTAGTTCCTAATTCCTCAGATAACAGGCAAGTGAGAACAGAGACCTGCTTACTCTCTGCTGCCTGTACTCCCTCCACAGCATTAGCAGACATGGGAAGTAATTCAAAAAATATTTTCAGAAAATTTAGTAGATCATGCTCAGGGGGGAAAGTGGAGATGGGAGGTGGGGGAGAGGATTATGAATCATATGTGAGTAATAACACTTCTTCCAAGTGAAACAGTTACGTAATAGAGAAGTGAAAACAATCAAACCTGTACCAAATATTCATGTGAATGTTTTCTATTTTTCTTTTTACTTGAAGAACTGGGAACTGAGAAAAGTAATTAAGAAACTATGGAAGTGTACATGTCAAAATTCAATAGAGTACATTTTCTTACGGAGTACTTGGTTTGATCAAAACCTCAGAGAAACTCAACCCCAAGAAAGCTGGTGCCTAATATGTTGCAGATTCTCAATGTTTAAAACTTTGGGGAGTTCATCTGGGTCACTGAATCACAGGATATTGACCCATCAAGACAATGCTGCAAACAGAGAGCAAGTTGCCTTTTCCCCAATAGATTTTGCTTTACTTATTAAAGAGCATTGCTACAATCATTGCCTTATGAAGCTCCTGAGCTTATTCTATAACCCATGAATGGAAGCAGGCCCAACACAGCCACATAAGGTAGGGAGCACGGGATGTTCTTCACACACAGGTTCTAGGCAAGGAGTATTTTAGCCACACAGACTGGCATAGCTTCCTCACAGAGCTCCAAAATGGGGGAATGTGAACCCACTACAGCTCCCAGTCCTTCTGACAGAAGCATGCTCTCTCCACATCTGACCAAGACCTCTGTGCATAGGCAGAGCTCATGTGTATGTCCTAGGCCAGAATGTTGTGAAGGGCACAGATTTGACCTGCAGCAGAGAACAGCCAGATAACCTCATGGCAGTTTAGTGCTCTGGGTAGGTTCTAGCATGCAAGTCCTTCAAGGGCTTCACCCACAGCACAGGTGTGGGCCTATGCTTTAAAAGAAAACTCCTCTTTCAACATTGCATTCAGTGAAGCTCAATTCCAGATCTAATTCCGTCCTTGTATTTGTTGCAGCAGCTCTTAGATAACATGTAAGACACAAAAGGCATGTTGTTGTACCAGGATTTTTAAAAAGTTATGCATTGCTATACTTTAGTTGAGATCTGTGAAGAAACACATGCGGCATATTTTGAGAACGTGCTATGCCAGGTTACCCTAAGCCACAGTGTGTTTAAACAACCACTTTATTCTACCATCTGGTACATGATAGGTTTCTGATAAATACGTGCCTGTGCTTCAACTGTGGGTTGCACACAAGAATGGAGGCTGGATATTTCCAAGATGTTTGTCTAAGTCTCAGACAAACAATTTTGGCAAAGTGCAATAGCTTTCCGCAGGTGCAACAGTAATCCTTCCACTTAATTTCCCTCCCCACAGCCTCACCACCCACCCCCAAAAACATGCCAGGACAGTGTAAGGTGAGCTCAGGCTATTGCTGTAAGCCAAAGAGGTGGCTGTAGCTCAAACAGACGTAGCCAAGTACAAGACAGGATTTGTGTACAGGCAAAATCAGCGTTTGCCTAAGGCAGTTGACTGCTGAGCACCCCAGGGTCCCTGCTTTGGAGAAACGGAGGAGAGAGAAGGTCTGGCATTTGAGCAACACATCATGCTAACCCTCCAAGTTGAACCTCCAAAGCCCTCTGCCACTGCTCTCCTGTCTGGCTTCTCCCCACACACTTGTTTGCCCTTTCTCTGCCACAGGAGAAGGCCTTGCCCCTGCCCTGTCCCCTTCCCTCACTCTCACACAGCAGCAACATCTCAGGCGAGCAAAAGCTCCCAAGGGAGCAGCAGGAGGAGGACACTACTGCAGAAGGGAGAGGGGACTTTTGGGAGGGATGCAAAGTAACATGGTCACCTGGGGCATGAGGAAGAAGCTCCAATACCAGATGGAAGCAGTCACAGGTAAAGAAGCATGACATTTTCTTCCAGAAAATGGTAGGCTGAGGGATAAGAGAGAGAGAAATAGTCCCATAAGCACCAACAGCCCTCCAAAGTCTGCATGAGCCCCCACAAACCCCACAGGCCTCTCCCAGGGCCACAGAAACCCCAGGAACCCCTCCACTCTCCCTCTTTTATCTGCAGGTCCTGAAGCTGTGGACCTTTTCCAGCCTTCATCATCCAATTCTCCTCAGTGGTTCATCTCAGCCTTCCGCCACTCTTTGCTGCCATCAGAACTGATTGTCTTCTCCCCGAGGATGGCCTCTTTCAGCTTTGCCAACACCACTGAGAAACCTTGAGCTGGCTCCAAGCTTGTTTTACTTTCCATAGATCATGACAATGTCACCGCAGTAACATGTTGCTCAGCGCAGTCTGCAAAGCCTGCCCACAAACTTGGTAAATGCTCAGACTTCTAAGCTGTGAAAAGATGGAGCTGCAAGGTCAGCTGTGCAATACCAGACCCAAGCTCTCTTGTTTGTGGACAGCAGTCCTGGTATATTTATATTGAGCAACTAAGGGCCTTCTGGCCAGTGATGGTATCATTAGATAACAGTTTAGAGAATATTTTATTGAGAATAACTCCATGTAATGCAGGATGCATCAGACAGCTGGGGTCTGATCCCAACTCTACCACTTTTTCTGTTCTTTTTACTTAAACTTCAGATCCTAAGAATTTGCCTTCTAAGCCTTGCTCTATATTTCAGTCTCAGCTCAGTACATGAAGCTTCCTAAAAACATGACCTCTTTATACTTCGTCAATTTTGTGGTTGACAAGCATATTAGATAAAATATGATAGGAACAACCCAACCCCTCTGCTCTCTAATTTTCGGGAAAATTGCCGTACCAAATCAGGCCAGTGTCACATGTTGTCAGGCATGTTACCAGTGCTGGCCAGCATCTGACAAGGCTTCAGAGGGAGCTACAAAGCACAAGCAATAAATACCCCTATGAATAAGATGAAAGTTAATTTGTGTTCCCACTTAATTATTTCTTAATTTATATGCTGAAGTGCAAAGGTTGAGCTCACATAAAACTGTGTCATTTGGAAAATAGGTGCTTCCATTTTTCATACTTTACTGCAGTTCTTTTCATTGCTATCAGCACATTGTTTTAATAATATCTTGTAGCAGTAAGTTCCATCGTGTTTCTTTGTGCTGAATAATATAAGGAAAAAGAGCCTGACAGAAGTTTTGCAAGTTATTTATGTAGTAATCTATAGCTACCCAGCGCATTAGTGCATAACAACAAAGTAAACAGAAGAGTCCAATCCATTGCCGTTGACGGACTTTCTCTTACAGACCGTCTCTTCCAGGCCTGTCATGCTCCCTGTTCTTCAAGGAATGAGCTACTGTTACGTTGTTTAATCTTCCGCCTCAAGAACCTATTTGCATACTGCTAATAATTTTCGTTGTTGCTTCTGGCTCTTTCCCACTTCCTCCTCCTTGCTGAGGTGAGACAAGTGAAACCGAGCGGTAGCCGAGGTCAGCACGTTGTACCCTTCGTTGTTACCCACCAAACACTGCTATCTGACCTCGGAAGAGAGTTATGCTGTTCAGGTTTGTACTTCTGTCATTTCCTTAAGTAGCTACAGTTATTTGTGAACACAAAACCACGGAGTTGTTCTCCCCGGCGCACACAGCCGCACTTTGCTGAAGGGAACATCTTGAACTCTTCACATATGTTGATTCATTATGACGGATGAAGTAGGATGTGACATCCCACTTACAGTTCCCCAGCATAAACAGTTGAAACATAATAAGAGCTCCCATCTGCCTTGTTCCCTTTCTCCCCCAAAACTGAAAGCAAAATGAAGAACCAAAGTCATTCACATCTTCATTCAGAGAACAGGAATATTAGAAAGCAAGAACACCCACATTTTAAAGCAGACACCAATGCTGAAGTTATGTTACCTTTATTCCAAACAGCAGCAAAATTCTTACTAGCTTTGAAGAAAACTATACATGAAGGGCACTCGTTCCTGGTATAATTTTATGCCTATCTGGAGAAATTTTGTCCACAGGCTGGCTTAGGCTAGTCTTCCAGTCCGCTTATTGGTATCTGACAGTAGAAACAGAAATGTATGTAAAGTGAAAAGATGGGGTATGTTGTTTCTTAGCACAACATGGTTGTAACAGGAATACAATTATCTCTGGGGCTGAAATCCACTTCTTGACCTGATTTTCTTCTGTAATTAATGAACAGCATAACAGTTCACTGAGTGTCTCAATAGGGCTGCAGTATATACGAACGTTTTCATAGGTACCCCACTGTAACAGACTAAACTACAATTTTTCTATTTCCTGTAGCTCCTTCCAGACAGTAAATGCCACCCAGGACTTTAGTTACCACGAATGGAAAAGTAATTCATGCCCAAAGCAACAGGGGAAAAATGTCTATAAAAACAAACTTGAAAAAATACCATTTTATGGTGATATATTTTAGGAAAAAAGCTTCCAAAGCGCAACTGAGATTTAAGCCACATAAGTCCGAAGTCCTTTGAGAGCTTTGATGGAAAAGATGTAGAGCATCATTTAAAATCAAATTCAACCTCTATATAGCTCTACAGGATTTTGACCTATTCTATTTCGTTTTATTACCACTAATTGATAGGTCGGGGACATTTCTAAGTTGTGATAACCAGAAGCCTTACATACTCTCACTTAAATAAAATTATTGAAACAATTTATTTTTAAAATATTTTTTAAATTTTAAAAATTATTGAAATAATTTATTTTTAAAAGTTCATTGTTAAATAAAATACTAAAATGAATTAAACTTTTTTTTACTTCAGTGGGAAACTTACCTTCAAAGAACAATTAGATGTACATTTTGGACAATCGCTATGTCTAGAGAAAGCCATTAGCATAGAAATTTAGGCTAGTTCTGTAGAAATGGGGCATTAGAGATGTGTTAGTGGAGTACTTTCCCCAGACTGTTTGAGAAAAACACGTTTGCCTGTACAGGGCAACACTCTGTCTACCTCCGTCTCATCACATCAGAGAGTATATTAGAATAGCTGTATGGGACCAGATCAAAAGCCCATGTGGCGTGAAATGTCTTTCACTCAAAGTGGTGGACGCCCTGGGAAAGAACACAAAACAGTCCTCCCCTGTCGCACTGTCCCACCAATCCAAGCAGGTCCTTACCCACGCCTGCATCTGAACTTCTTATTCAGTAGCCCTTGATGAAGGTGTGTTCATGGATTAGCTGAATCCTATTTTCAATACACTTGTGCTTTTCAAAACTAGTTATATTTAACCTCCACAACATCCTGTGGCAAAGAATTCTACAACTTCAATTAAATTGTGAGCGAAAATCTACTTCTTTTTTCTTTTTTGTCTTAAATGTACTACCTAATCATCTTGTTGGGTATCCCCTAGTTTTGGCATTTTAAGAAAGGGCAAAATATATTCCCTATTCACACTGTTGACACCATTCGTGTTCTGTTACCCTTGTTAGTGCTTATTTCTTTTCCAAGAAAAAACATAGTGTACTTTGACTACTGTCAGTCAGCAAGCAAGCTATTCTATGTCCTTGACCATCTCTCTTTTCCTCCTCCACATCTTTTTTGTTCACTGAGATTCTTTCTGAGATGCCATGAACAGAACTGTAAAATGTTCAGGATATAAATCTACCAAGGAGTTTAGTACAGACACAAGGTTTTCCTTTCCAGTTTTCATTTTTTCCTTTTTTTCCTGATCCAACTTGCTTTTTTGAATACTATAGACAATGAGATCACACTTTCAGAGGATTATTCACAATGACTTCCCTAAGGACTCTTTTGAACCAGCTAATTTAGACTCTGTCATTATGTTTCTACACTTAAAATTATTAGATATATTGGGTATAATCCTACCTACTCTACCACTTAGAGTAATAGACTACCATTAACTAGTTTTATTACTACTCTTCCATTTACTATCTACTAGATTACTGGACAGTAAGATACAGCAGCATCTTGGGACAGTACTTCAGCAACGTCAGGCAGCACCCATGGCCCATATATCCAGTGACTACATCACATACACAGGAAAACCAGTTTACTAAGACATTTTACCGTGCATACAATTTTCTCTTACACTTTTAATTCTATCCCTTGTAGAGGTTTCATCTTAAATTCAGGTAAATTATTGTTCGATAACAGGATTTACAGAATAGATTATATCATGTCTTCCCAGATATTTTCTCTATATATATACTTTTGTGCCCACTTCAGAGCCACTTACCTGTTCACTAGCTCCACCACATATGGAATTTTATCATTTAAGTTTGAACTTGCTGTTCTTTCTGAAAAAGTATAAAATGGTATGCACATGTAACACACATGAGATTAATCCTTATCTTAATAAACAGATGCATTACTTTGTGTCAAATGGAAATCTCTTGTATAAATAGCCTGTTCTGACAGATTGTTGCATAATTCATTAAAAATATATTCATTTATGCATTTAGATATTTATGGAAACCTGTTTTTAATTAATCCTTTCAATACATTCATCAAACCCTATAAAAGGTTCTTCTACCCACCGGGGTCTTATTGAGAAGAGAAATTTACAACTATTGAATGAATCTGTTTCAGAAGTGCAATAAATCAAAAAGGTTTTAGGAAGATGCTTAAGGGGCAACCAGTAACATTGTTTTTACAAATCCCACTGTAACTTTTTGTATGATTTGCCTGGGAAAAACTCTGTCCTGGGAATAGGAAGTGGTTTTGTAGTTGCAGGTTTAGCTTTGGTGAAGTGAGGCTGGAGACCAACAGGGTCAGGTCAACTCTAAATATGAAGAGGAGATTTTCAGGGAAATGATTGTTTCTATTTGATTTACCTAACAGATATTGAAAAGATATGTTTTTTTCAAGGGGTGAGTGCTCCACAAGCCAAACTCGTAAGTCAGTCACTTCAGAAAACAAAAACTCTTGGCTTATTGAAAGAAGACAGATGCAAAAACTGAAGGAACCAGAGTGTGGTGTCTACCATGCTGTATCATTGTCTACAAATGCTGACAGGTACCTATAGTTTTGGCTGAACTGTTCAAGAGTAGCTTGCAGCAGACACATTGCATAGAAAATTGTGCCAACATGCAACATAAAACCAGGTGCCAGCCTGGTGGCTCCACTTGCAATGACCAGAGACACCTCAACAGAAGAGTATGCCAACTTTTCTTGTGCATGCTGGGAAAGCAATTTTAAGGGAGAGCTTCTGAGATGACTTCTGACTGTGGTGGAGTCACCATCACTGGAAGTGTTCAAAAAACATGTAGACGTGGCACTTCGAGACGTGGTTTAGTGGGCATGGTGGTGTTGCGATGATGGCTGCATTTGATGATCTTAAAGGTCTTTTCCAACCTTAATGATTCTGTGATTCTGTGAAACCTCACTGATGGGAGGCCGACAGGGGTAGCCCTGATGGGAGGAAGCAGGATGGTCAAGAGACACCGTTGCTATGGCAACACTGCCTGGGAAAGACAAAAGAGGAAACCTGCAATTAAAAGGGAACGGCTGAAATAGGGAGGAAAATGGGGCTACCAGCGCAATGCCAGCCTAGCACCAATGTGTGCTGTGACAGGCTGACACATACTCATCACCTCAAATGACTAAAACTGCCAGTCACTCTGTCAAGCGATGATTTCACTTGGCTGCTTGGCCAAATGCCAGGTGCTCCTAGGTGGCCACGGACTGAAAAAGAGTTTGGGGTGTTTGAAATAAAGTCTTCAAATAATTTTGCGAGGACATGGTGCCCAACATAGCTTGAAAGTTTAAATAGGCTCGAATAGGTCTCAGAAGCCTTTTGCCAGCCCCCAGCACCAAAGTAACTTCCAGTGAAAAAAATTTTACTAAATAAAAAAAAAAGAAAAATATCCATTGCACCTACATGAGTCAAAACTGAAAAGTCGCTTATTTGTACACATTGTTTCTTATGTATGTATACGAAAAGCAGTTGCAGGTTGAGTAACCCTGATTTAACAACTACATGGCACAACAGCGATTGCCAGGATTTTCTTTGAGAATGATTCTGGGCAGAAGAACACCCTTAAAATCACGCACTTGACTTAATAGAAACCCAGAAGATACAGGACACTGCAAATTACTTTGGCAAAGCTGAGTCATCTGTACAGAAGGTCAAAGCGAACATTAATCTGTTGCCCAGACCAACTAGTAAAAAAAGAATTTACGACAGAAATGAACCTAAATTACAACAATTTGCAGACCAGTATTCCCTTGTCAAATGACCATATAAAACTATGACAGCCACAAAGAAGTCTGTGTACTTTCTAGGGGACTTTTCACTGTCTATATGCTGGTTCTAGCCAGAAGAGAAACCCAATTTCCTTACATAGAAAAAGCCTCCAATGCAATTAGTTCATAGAATCAAAGAATAGTTTGGGTTGGAAGGGACATTTAAAGGTTATTTATTTCAAGCCCCCTGCAATGAGCAGGGACATCTTCAACCAGATCAGGTTGCTCACAGCCCCTTCCAACTTCACCTTGAATGTTTCCAGGGATGGGGCAGCTACCACCTCTCTGGGCAACCTGTGCCAGGGTTTCATCACACTCATTGTCAAAAATTTCTTCCTTATATTTAATCTAAATCTCCCCTCTTTCAGTTTTAAACCATTACCCCCTGTCTGATTGCTACAGGCCCTGCTAAAAAGTCTGTCCTCATCTTTCTTAGAAGACCCCGTTACGTACTAAAAGGCTGCAATAAGGTCTCCCCGGAGCCTTGTCTTCTCCACACTGAACAATCCCAACTCTCTCAGCCTGTCCTCACAGGAGAGGTGTTCCATCCCTCTGATGATCTTTGTGGCCCTGCTCTGGATCCGCTCCAGCAGGTCCATGTCTTTCCTGTGCTGAGGGCTCCAGAGCTGGACACAGGACTCCAGGTGGGGTCTCACCAGAGCGGAGTAGAGGGGCAGAATCACCTCCCCCAACCTGCTGGCCACACTGCTTTGGATGCAGCCCAGGACATGGTTGGCCTTCTGGGCTGTGAGTGCACATTGCCGGCTCAGGCCCAGCTTTTCATCCACCAGCATCCCAAGTCCTTCTCGGCAGGGTTGCTCTCAATCCCTTCTTCCCCCAGCTTGCATTGATACTGAGGGTTGCCCCAACCCAGGTGCAGGACCCTGCACTTGTCCTTGTTGAACATCATGAGATTCACACAGGCCCATTCCTCGAGCTTGTCCATGTCCCTCTGGGGATCATCCCATCCCTCGTGTCAACCGCACCACTCAACTTGATGTTATCTGCAAACTTGCTGAGTGTGCCCTTGATCTCACTGTCTATGTCATTGATGAAGGTATTAAAGAGTACTGGTCCCAGTACAGACCCCTGAGGGACACCACTCATCACCAATCTCCAGCTGGACATTGAACTCTCAATGAGATACTGAGTTCTCAAGACACTCCAGAGTAGTACAGACTCCTATATCATTACTTTCTACTAAAATCACAAATAAAGGCACCTAAAAGAAAAACAGAAAAAGGAGAGAAAGAAGAATTATATATCTATACAGTCACATATACCTCCCATGGCTCTTTACCTTCTAAAATTTTAACAATATATTTTCATAACATTGTTAAAAAGAATGGAAAATAACAACCCCTTTTTATAGTATGGAATTGATACACAGTGAGATTAAATGAATTACTGAAGATCATTCGGGAAATCTGCACTGGAGTGAAAACTTGCATTTCTCAGGTTCTTGTTTTGCACCTGAGGAAAAGGTTATTGTTCCCTTAGGCACAGGTACTCTGCAGCATTGCAATATACATTGGGAAAATAAGGCTGCAGCAAGCACTGAGAATCGGTTGATTTTTTTGTTGGTTTTGTTTTATGTTTGTCCCAGTGCTCTTTCAGAAAGTAAAATAAGTTATTCAGGCCCTGCTTTTTCATAATCTCAAGGGTACTTGGTGTGCGGATAAGCCATCGATTTTTGTTCTCAGTCTGTTACAGTCACATACATGCAGTAAAAGTAATTTCCTCGGGACTAATATCATTTGTTCTCCAGGGTTTTTCCTTATGAAAACTGAATTTTGAACAATCCTTATGTAACCTTTGCTATTAAGGTTACAAGAGATTGAGATCCATTCGTGAGATGAGCAAGGCATAAAATTTTGCCTCTGCAAACTTTCCTGACAAAGTTCTTTATATAAGGGAAAGGATGAAGCTTTTTCTATGTGATAAAAATTCCAACTGAAACTAAAAATCTGTTAAATTACTTTCCCTTCCTGGTTTGTGCAGCTATTGCACTAAAACCTCTCCTTAATCTAATTTCGACTTTCACTCTAAAGTTATTATAATTCAGGTTTTAGGAGAACATGACTTTTGTCCTCTTAGAGCAGTATGAAATATTTCACTGCTATATTCTAAATCAGAAACAAAAATGCTCTTAAATGTAAATAAGTTCTTATAGTAGAGCTTGATAAAGGAGTACACAGGAACATGGGTAAGCTTTTATGTTAAGAAAACTGGACTGAAACTTTACTTCAGTCATAAAAATTATATATTTGTACTATGGGCATTTGTCCACCTTAACTAAAGTGATATTCATTTAGGAGCATTTGGGGGGGATAATTTCTCCTGACAGACAGCTCCATCCCAAACAAACCACATCACATTGGTTGCATTCCTGAGGAAGAGCTGGTGGGGACAGACCGCCATGCTCAGATTTAATAAAGAAGGCCCACCCAACCTTAAGCAAAAATAAAGCAGTCTTCTTTTCCCACCTCCCCCACCCCCCAAAGTCTGTAATGTTTTAATACACCAGAAAGGAAAGTCTCGGGTAGGACATCTGACCTCCCTGGATATTGAGTCGTCGACATCTCACTGTCAGTCGCAAGAGGTTTTCCTCGTTAAGGCACCATGTTCATTACAGTGTGCAACACCACTACGAGGCACAAAAGTCAGATGCCTGCCGACTACTAAGTGGTGGACCTTTTGCAGATGACACCAAGCTGGGTGGGAGT
>NW_010561373.1:0-306 GCF_000687285.1 Phaethon lepturus | reverse complement strand
GAGTGGAAGATTATATTACACCACCACCAGCTTCGGCGCCAGTCTCTCCCTCCCCCTTAAGGAATGCAGATACTTCTGATGAAGAATCTGCTTCTGCCTCTGGGAGTGCCACTTTGGGTCCTGTAACCCAAAGCAGAGTCCGATCAAGGATACAGGCTCCCCCCAGACAAGCTATGGGGCCGGAAGGACCAACTCGAATTAAGGTCCCTTTTTCAATGAGTGATTCGGACATGTGGAAGAAGGTAGTGAAAAACTATAGGGACAACCTATAGAACAGAGAAAATACTGAAAGGCAGAGATTAGGCA
>NW_010561372.1:29436-40225 GCF_000687285.1 Phaethon lepturus | reverse complement strand
CCGCCGGCAGAGAGGTTCCCGTCGCCGACCGCCGCGGCGTTGCTGCGGCGCGTCTCCGTCGGCAAAGCTGCGGCGTCCCCCCGAGGGCCTGGGGGAACGCTTCTGCTCCGAATAAACCCCCCTGCTTGTTCTGCTCCGCGGGAGTTCGGTTCTGTTTTCCCACGATCCTGATCTGTGCGGGCACGGGGAGATGCTGCAGAGCTTCCGGAGGCGGTTTTCAGGCTTTGAATTTTATTTAGTTCCTCAGACCTTTAAGAAAACAGCCTTTGTGCCAGACCCCGCATCTGTCTCTTTTTTTAAACATAGAGTCATTGCAATATTTTATTATTTCTTTATTTAGAGTAATAAAACACAGCCTCTTGGAATAATTGAGGAGGCATACAGAAACAATTACCAAAACGCACAACAATATAAATGCAAATCAGGCGCATTTTTACTTCTCCAGAGCTGTGTCAGGCTTTCATTAGCTGGTCCATTGTGGTAATCCTTTTCAAATTGTTTAATTTTCTTTTCTAAATCCATGCTTTCATTGATCTGCATCTTTATCCTCCACAAAGTTTCTTTAATGGTGATCCCACTAGCGAAAGTTAATAAACTGGAGACTTCTGTATGTCTTGGTGGAGTGAACATTTAAGCTGGGCTTGGGGGAAGCTGGTTTTCAGAGAGGTGTCCGAGAGTTTTTGAGCTTTTAACATTTAAGCTGCATCATGTGTGTGTGTGTGTGTGTGTATATATATGTATATATGACCATTTTCTCTCTTTCTGGTATGTATTTCTGACGTGTGCAATGGGGAAGGTTAAGTCTCAGCCCATTTTCACTGAGTACTACGGGTGGTATACAATTCCTAAAAAAAATAAATGACCTTTGCTAGCCAAACTGGATGCTGATAGATTTCTTATTGGTTATGTTAAGTTGTTATCAGGTCACAGGTCCTGAAAATTCAGAAAAGAAAAGCTCGAGTTTACTTGGGTTGAAAAAAGCATGCAGATGTGTGTATATATGTATGCATGTACGTACTCGTTGGTGCCATTTCTGCATCGCATTAATGGTGTGGTGTGGTGTGGCAGAACACACCAGCCTGAGCGATTCAGGTGGTGTTGGTCTCAGAAGAGAACTGATATGGCAAAGGGATGAAGGCTTTAGCAGGAAGCTTTCGCCATCAGTCCGGCACATACCAACAACTGACCTTCCCATCCCGCCCTCCACGGCAAGCAACCAGCCCAAAGAACCCTAAGACAGCAAAACCAAAGCTTAAAAAAAAAAAATTTAAAATACAGTTGTCTAGATTGTTTGGTTTGAACAATTTCAGTCGAAAACAGTTCTGAAAAGCTTCATTACTTTAATCACTTTTTTCATTTTTCCCTCAATATTTCTACTAAAGAGAAAAAAAAGACCGGCTTTAGAAAGCCGTAGAAATGAAAATAATTTAGTTTCCCATCAGAAAAGTCTGTCTGGTCAGACATTTCAGTGAACTACTCCTGTGAAGGAAGCTATAAAAAATAATCTGGGAAAACTTCTATGTGCTACTTTAAGGAGAATGAGGGGAAATGAAAGGAGTGAAGAAATCTTTCATGTTTCATGTCCATCTTTTTGAATACACTTTTCCATTCCGAAGTCCCTTTCAGATGAATATTTCTGCTTTCTTAAGTAAATCCTGACCCCTCTTTTGTGTCTATAGAAGATTTTAATTACAGCTGACCAGGGAAAGGACGGTTATTCGAGAAAGAAGCAGCCGGTGAGGGTTTCTTGGAAGCAAAACTTGTGCTTTTGTTCACGATGCTCTATTCTCTCGCTGCTCTCTGAACAAGACCAAAGAAAATAGGAAGGGCAGTATCCCCATCGCTGTGGATTGACCCATGAGTCATCTTGTAAAGAAATAGTATAGTTAATGTAAGCAGTATAGATGTTAAAACATGACACATGGTTGGCAAGATTTCTCTTTCCTTTTGTATCTCTGCAGTCACTGCACTTCTTACGATTCCATCATTATTGCTGCTGCAGCACCAAATCCATCATTTAGAGACACTTGCATTTAAAAATCTTCTGTGTAATGTGGTTCACACCTTCAGCCGTGGGCAGGGTAATTTCTGTTCCCTCAATTCTGTTTTCTCACTGTATTTGAAACAAAAAGCTAAAAAAAAAAAGAGGGGGCAAATAAACAGATGATTGGTAAAAGTGGCAAGAGTGGCAAGAAATGCATATTTTTGCTGAAATTTTGCATCATTGCAGAGGTAAAATTGTGAGCTTAAGATGACACAAAAGTTGAGCTGAAATTTCAAGCAGTTGCAGAGATGCTGGCTTTTAAGAAGACATCATCAATTTTTGAAGAAAGGGAAACTGATTTACAGGTGGCATGTATTGCGATGTAGTAAGCAAGGAGAGAACGAGGTTATGGAGGACTTTTGCAAGAAAAGTGAGAACTATAAAATCTGTGGGAATGGTAACGCTGCGTTCTCTCGGGGGAGAACATTTCAGATCGGTGTAAATGTGTCGGAGCGTTGCACACAGCACAGAGCGTGCGTGGCCATCAACAAAGAAGGATTTGTTGAGTGGGAAGCAGTTGCAATGATCCAGCTGCAAGAGGCTGAAATTATTCTTTGCAGGTATTTACACCTTAAAGATGTTCTTTAATTTGTAGATACTTATTTATGTGGCTTATATGGTTTTGATCTATTTTTAAAGCAAATATTGGATCAAATACAAGACTAATGCTGTCAGGCATTGAACTACGCTATCTTGAGTGTTTTGTGGGAAGTTAAGAATCGTAGAGGGAGTCGGTAATATTGAAGGAAGTGCTGAATTAGCTTTCTGGTAAAGAAGAGGTGTCACGGTGACGGTCCTAAAAGGACTGTCATGGTTTCAGATGCATCAACTTCTCCAGCTAGTGCAACTTAGGAAAAGCTTCAGGGCATGAGAAGTGTTGGGGGGAGCCAGAGGAAAGCGTCCGTTCAAGAAAGAAAGAAAAATCCTGTTGTTCAAAGAACAAACCATTTCTTGACTCCCTTCAGCACCATGGAAGTGGGGTTGGGAGTGCTGGAGTGGAGGACCCGGCAAGCATTTGCCATGTGGCTGGTTTATCCTTTGATGCGTACTCACGCGGCCGGGTCACAGAGGTGACCACAAGCAGCACTACAGGTAGGTCATAGCAGTTACACCCAAGAAAATACCCACAGACACACAAACGCTGAGTCCCGGGAAGGAAGGCTTCAGGCTCTGCCAGCACGTAGTGCCCCTTCTCACTTTCTGCTGGGAAAGCAGGAGTTGGTTCTATTGGATATGGCTTACGAACAAGCATTTCGTCTTGCCATCGTTTATCATAGTCACGTAAATCTCTGCGGGCACTGGCGGCACAAACGTTACCCGCTAGCTTTACATGGGCACCAGCGAGAATGAGTCCAAACCTAAAAACTGCCGAAGTCATCTCTTCGGCTGAAACTGGTGCGCAGCATCTTGGCTCTTCAGCACGGGTTGTAAAGGGAAGAACAGGCAGGAAGCTCAACTCTTAGGATACGCGTAGCACTTAACGTAGGGACCAGGGCAGATGTACTATGTTTTCTGGGGATCTTTTGTGGAGTGTTTGGATTTGTTTAGGGTTTTTTTCCTCAATAGTAATACTCATCTTGGCCCTCTGGACAGCTATTAAAGGGGTCAAGGCACCGTTGTTACCTTTCTACCCTCCTTAAGAGTTCCCTTTACTTACTCTGAGGGAAAATGTTTTCTTCCAATGTCAGAAGCCAGAGAGACGAGTCAGCTTTTTTTAAACTGGTGCTTTATATAATTTTTGGTGAACAAACTGTGTCAGGGCTTATGTTGCTGAACTCTCAATAAGAAGAGCTGAAGCAAAGTGTTAGTGCCGCTGTATGTATGACTGTGTGGGACTGTGATTTTCCTTCTCCGGTTTCATAGTCTGAGAATGGCGGGAGTCCTACATAACCAGTAAGAAGTGCTGAGCAGGAGGAGGGAAACCTGCGATAAATACTGGCTGTGACACTACTCAAAAATGACTAGCAGTATTAGAACTGCAAACACTGATCCAGCCACGCTCATGGTAAAATTCATGAAGTCCATTTGTGTTGACAGTCTTGTTTTTTTTTTCCTACCATGACTCAGTCCCCCAAACTCTGAAAGCCTCAGTCAAAGCCAGGACTTTGGGACTTCCAGGTATCCAGCTTCAGAGCATGACAGCTACAATTCCAGGTCTATTAAATAGCACATTTCTAATTGCTTGCTGAGAAATGTGTGGGCAGTCATAGTCTTGACGGTGCTTCTTTGTACTAATTTCTACTGGTCTGACTTATTTTATAAGGTGTGTAGCTTTTGATATAACGACATTAGATAAAAACAGTGTCTGGTGTTGCCTCTCGTCTATAAGTACTGCAATGCTCATAGAATAATTGGAGTTGCAGTCCATAGTGAGTAAATAGTTTTCCCGTACACTTGTACACAAATAGTTCGATGCCTCCAGCTGGGAACATCTTCAGACTTAAAAATGTTTCCGATGCCGCATGCTAACTTGCAAATCAAAGGCACTGACTCATCGTCGGATTGAAAGAAGTATCTCCTCTTTCTAGTGCATTTAACCAAACCATGCACATGGACTAAAACCTAGTTCAATCGGCCAGGCATAGAACTATGAAAATAATTAAGACCGAATGTAATCAAGGATGAGGTCTGGCAGGTGTAACACTTCTGAGTCCAAACTTTTCTGTGTAATGTTTCACTCCTGAGGGCAATCTGCAGTAAAATATAATGAGGTGTCTTTTGTACCCACTCTATACAAGCTAATGAAGGATATTAAAAATGTACAGTGGTTAATACAATGATTTCTGTTTTACGTTTTACTAAGCCTCTGTCTATCTTGCTTATTTACTTTCCAGCTAAATACTGTAAGTGAAAGCAATAATGACTGATGAGAGTAAACAACGCTTTGCAATATGCAAAGAAACATCAATAAACCAGAGTTTAGAGCAGCAATAAAGGTCACTTGTTCTCTAGAGCTGGGAAAAAAAAAGTTACCTTGAGTCAGCCCGGAAGAGTCTTATGTTCTGATGACTGTTAACAAGTGAAATAAAAAATTAAAATTCTCCCTGTTACGTGTGTGGTGAGGAGTGCTGGTCCGTGAAGTATAACCAAGGGAACACGACCTCAGAATTATGCTCCAAACTATAAATGACAAATAAAAAGACTAAATTACTATTATGAGTGGCATAAAAAATATAATCTATTTACTTTGTAATTAACAGAAATAACTTTTTGTTTTAATATCTCCTCTCGCTTCTGAGAAGCTGTATTTTCCTTTGGAGAGAAAATTCAATTATACTATCAAGTGGTGGTTTACCCCACTATGTAATGTGTGGACTGCTATTTTTAATGTAGATGCAATCTTAGCGACCACATAGATGGGGATATTAAAATGCAGTTTTGGAGAATTCCGTGTTTTGGAGAGATTTCCCATTTGAGCTGTTGCTCTGGGAGTTCCTTAGATTGTCATCCAAAGTTAAGAGCATAAATTGAAGGCATAAATTGGGTCTTTTGGCTCGTCTATATCTGTATAATGGCTCAGGATCCGTGTGCCGATTTGTTATTGATTCCTTAAGGCACAGGTGCTTTTGAGAATACCGTATTTTATTATATATGATACAGAACCATTCGAGCTTTGGAATGTCTAAGAGACCTGATCTGACCAAATGTAGCACAGCTTGCCCCAGGAAACACTTTCTCCTACAGCTTTTGCCCAGCACCTGGAGAGTTCATTATTTTCTGGGCTGTTGACTAGTAATCATCCATTCACGTGAGGCTGGGGCACGCCGCAGGAAAAATCCAGTGCAATAGCTAGCATCTTCATTGGAAGACCCCATTCGTTAACAGTATTAAAGATAATGAGGTAATAAGACAAATTTATCTACTCTGATTTTAAGTATCACCTTATTCAAAGCAATCTTGTGGTCTGAGCCCTTTTCTCCTCCCTGTCTTGGAGCGACCTTAAAATAAAAGCTGACAGATAAGCAAGCAAAAAAATTTTCAAGTTACACAGACCCTACTCGCGACCAAGTGTAAATCTTAGGGTAAAAAAGAAACAGGAACAATTTTTTTTTTTTTAATAAATCCCCACAATATTTTAAGCCTTGAATATTAGATAAAGAAAATACTCAATGAGTTATAAAATATTTCAGAAATTGGGATCAACTAGAAGAGGCAGGGAAAAAAACCCACTATTAATAACTTTGGGTTATTACTTTATTGTATTTGAGATGGTACTTAATTCATAGAGGCTAGCCCTGAGGTGTTGCATTTAACACGGCCGTGTCGCTGCCGGTTTGCTCGATTTCCCTCGCTGCTGTGGTGTTGGGAATACAGATATTCCGAGAAACGAGCCGGTTTGGTCAGTCCTACGCTAATGGCACGTGTGCACGCGGGGAAAGGCGAATCGGTTTGGCTGCGATGCAGCAGCGCCAAGCCGAGCTGAAAGCGAACGTTTTCGTACTCCGCTTTCGTAAGAGGAGGATTAACCTCAGGAGGAAACTGTAATTGCCTCTGAAACGCAGGGGGTGGAGTCAAAGTCCTGTGGAACAAAGGATTTCAGCCCATTTTTCAAAACTAAAGACCTGCATACGTGCCGGTGGCTATACGCTGCTGACGGCAGTTGGGTAGTTTTTTCCGCCGCGATTATACAATTGCTATAGGCTGTTGTAGCAGTTCGGTGCTTTTCTGAAGTCTCCCTTCTGAACTTAAGCGGGATGAAAATCACGTTATGCCTGTCATTGCTACCAGGTGGTTTTAGTCAAAAGCCTTGATCTTGAAAATATTTCTATTTTAATATTGCTAATATTTCTTTCGGAGGCTTGATATTTTTAATATGAAAAAACTCAGTAACTAGTCTTTTAAATTTGTGTGTTCATTACACTAAAAAAAAAAATATCAAACAAGAGAGCCTAAATACAATGCTTACAAAAGGATTTCAACGGGAACCTTCCTTGTGTTGCCAGAAGTAATTCTTTCTCCTGCCTTACTGTGAATATCCAGTACACTATTGCCATACTTAATCCAGGCATATTTAACTAGATGATATTCTCAATTTAGCCTTCTTCCAGTTAATTGATTTATTGCATAATTGGTGTAGCAGTAGCAGAAATCTCTGCTGTTGAAGAATCCTCTGCAGGTTATTAACCGATGTTTCATCAGGTGTTTCAGACGTAAATTCTGATCATAAATTCTGTGTTAATGTAACACAGGACTTGTCAGCTACAGAGTGAAAGAAGAAATTAGAGATCAGACACCCGTAAAATATAAAGACGATTATTTTATTTATTCTTGAAATTTCATTAAGTACAGTATTCTAAGCCAGGTTCTAAATCATGAAAGCCACTCAATCGCATTGAAAATTTCGTGTCTCCGTTCTCTTGCTTTGGGTTTTTTGCTGCATTTTGGAGCATATAAGCATTTACATGACATCTAAATATGCTCAAAATGCAAGGACTTAATTTAAGTATGAGTATCAATATCCTCGTGTATTGGGCAAGCTGTAGAATATATTCATTCTAAATAGCAGTAAAAATGACGGAAAAAAACTATAGAACTATTAAATAGTTGAGGGGGTTTTTTTGCTTTATATCTATAGTTTTTGGAGACCATTATGAAATTTTTAGTTTAACAGTTTATATATACTTAAATGGGGCATATTTTCCAGTCCTATTAAAAATAATTTTAAAATTTTAAAAATTAGTGAATTTGAGTAACTTACTCTTTTTGTTCTGGTGTGGGTTTCGTTATGTTTTAAAAAAAATAAATTAAGAACTAATGTTCTTAAACCTACTTATAAACACATTTAAATTTCCCATCCGTTGTTAATCACGTTCTGAGGTTCATGATCTGTAATGATATTTTATGGAAAAAAAATAGTACAATGATTTTTTCTTAAGTGGGTTTTATAAGATATACTGTGACACAGTATTTAAGGGGCTTCTAAACGGGCAAGCTATTCTGACAAAACAGAAAGAAACTGAAGAATTGAGGAGCCTGATCTATTATTATTTAATGCACCTTTATCAGGCACTTTTTTCGAAGCGGTTTATTTTACCACTGTGGCCAGGACGAGTGAGGTGTGAGGAACCAAAGCGAGCAGCCAAAGCCATGGCAACTCTGGTCAGTGGAATGATTCTTCCATTTCTTGATGAAATTCCCTTCTTTTCATCCAGCTTCACATGCAAAACCAGAGCCCGTGCCTGGAGCTGAGGCTGCGGCGTCTACGCAGCTTCCACTCTTCGTTAAGGTATTTGCTGGTCTAACATAGAAAAGCAGAAAAGACTCTTGCCTTGAGAAAATTGTTTCAGTTGCTATAATTGTCTAAATATAATGAAACATTTTACAAAACACACATGAGGAATGGATGAGCAACCGTGTTTAAATAGAAATTGTTTAATACAGGAGGTAAAAGTAGTCTTGATTCTACTTGTAAAAATCGAAGGAGAAAAAACAAAGGAACAAAAGGAACCACTTCTGGTTTCTGATATTTCTTTTTATTAAAAAAAAAAAAGGCAGATGGAGGCCAGCTACCATTTCCCACCCAACGTTTTCAAACAAAACCATAGTAATCCCAAACATGTCTGAGGCTTTCTGGGAAGACGCTGTTCTCAGACTTGACCGCTGTAACATCTAAGGAGAATAATGGTTTTGTCCTTAGGGTGGAAAAGATTAAGGATGCCTGAAACAAATCTGTTATGAGGATGATACTTTTCTTTTTGCTGTGAGATTTTTTTTTTTATATTTTTTTTTTTTTTTTCTTTCCTTAAGAACTTAACATACAGTTTTCTCTGGTAAAGGGATGTACTGAGTGGAGCAGCCAGTCGACTGCATCATTGAGTTACTTCTTGGAGTTTACCCACCCGTAAAGAGTCAAAAGTCATTAATAAAATATATACTTTATCTTATCAATACCAATTTCATAATTTAAAGTAAAACTAAATCTCACAATCCTATTTGCAGCACCTGATTTAGTTTTCCATTTATCTTCCTCACTTGCTATTTTTAAACTTTTATGCTTCTTTCTTTCTTTTGACAATTAGGCTGCAATAAAATATCCATCACTAACTTGTTATTAGATGGAGACCCACTGAAGAGATCATACTTCTTAATGTTCAGTAAACACCAGACAGACCTCATGGGTAGCAGGCCAAAGCTTGGTTTGTTATTCCTGGTAATTGTTCTTTGATTTTTTACATTCTTTTTATATCGGTTATTTCACAGTGCGTTTGTATAGTATCTAATATTCTGAAGAATTAATGAAATCTTGTTTTTCTCTGTCTCTGGGTAAGGAGGGCGGGTATGGTCCTGTTAAGGTTAGAGCTGCGTGGTGCACGTTCACACAGTGGAATGGAGGGCAGTCTGTGAGCCGGCGCAGGTCAGGCTGATATGTCCACGTGGCAAAAATAAGCGTGTGAAGACAACTTTATTCTCCCAGTGGTGACAAAATAAGCAAAAGAAAAAAGTCCAGACTGATGGTGGCTTCAGACCTAACACGACCTTGTTAGTTCAAGGGTACCCGAACGTGGTAGGAAGTAGATGTGACGGAGATGCTGAATTAAGGAATCGCGTGCATTAGATGGTGAAGCCAGTACCGCTGCCTTTGAGAGGACTGATGAGATTTGTTCTGTGAAAAGGCCTGCTATACTGTCATCTGTGAGCCGTGGAAATTTGGATAGCCATTTTCTCCGTTTCAAATCGATGATATTTTATGTAAGAAATGTGTCTGAATATGTGTATACACACACGATTATATGAACTAGATTACAGCTTACAGCTTCACAAGCTATTACAATGTAAGGAGCAAATAGCTACGGTATGGCTTCAGAAAGAACTTGCCGTAATAAAAAACGGATAGGAAAATCAATATGCAATACGCAGGTTTTATGGGAATTTGTTGTACATTTGGTTCAGAGAGATCAGCACCATCTGGTGACGGGAGCGTCCGTCTGGTGCCGTGAGGAAAGCCGGGTGCTGGGTTTAGTACACACTCGGGTTTCTTTCTAAGGTTGAGCACTAAAACTGGAATAGTTGCAGCGCGAACGAGCAGGTCCCGTGCACGCGGGGCAGGACGCGGGGTGTGCGCATCCTGCAGCCGCTGCCGCTTGCGGTGCAGCCGCGCGGGCTCCCAGCAGAAAGACCTGTAAGATAAGTTCTGCTTCTCTGAGTTGCCAAATAACTTGGTTTGTCCAAGCCTTTTACTCTTTTTTGTAGATACCTGCTCTAGCCACATCCTTTTTGGTTCCTTTGCCGGAGCACTCTTCTGTCTCCGGTTACATCTGCACTCTTGAAGGTCGCTGAAGACGCAGAGCGGGGGACAGCACGTGAAGGATTAATGTAAGAGAGCATTTACACTCTTTAATGTATTGCAATGAGAAGCTTTAATAACAGTGTAGATACCAGACGCTGAACTGAAGCCTTCGTAAGGAGTAGAGAGGGATGAAATGCAATGCGCTGTATACGCAGTTGAAATATCCTTGCTACTTAAACCGCTGCGCTTACTCTCAGAGTGCTCTCTAATCCATTTTAAATCGAATATGAATACTTCAGTGATAATGCCATCTTTTTTCATCGGTGTGTCGCTTTTTTAAAGAACACAATCATCGATCCTATAAAAGCCCTGCATTTCTGCCTGAGCCTGTTCCCAGACATGGCTTTGCATTTGCTGTGTATATATATTTGCTGTATTGTACCCAAATGTATTTTGGGTTTTGCAACAGCACAAGGGATGCCACAGTAAACAGAAATTGCGGCTGCAGCCTCCCTGGG